>NW_010194342.1:0-28639 GCF_000695765.1 Mesitornis unicolor | reverse complement strand
AGCAAAGCCTCTTCTGTGTTGCAGAAAGCATGACTTTAACCTTTTGGAAACATTCTTCGCAGTATGAGGAGAAAGTTGTATATTGGACATCATATCGCTTATGGGAAAAATAGAGTGGATTAAGCCACACCTGGCTGAAAAGGAAAAAAACTGTATTTGAAATATCTGCAGAGCTCATTAGTACCTTGATATCAAATGATTCAAAGCTATTTTTGGCTTTAACTCAAGCTAGTGTCCTAAGCATGGTAACACAATGACAATTAAAAAATCTCCACAGATGTATACTAGAAAATAATAGTGTTTCATTAATTACCAAAGTAAAAACTTGCTAAATACCAACACATTTCAGAAAATGAAAAAAAAAACCAAAAAAAACAACAGACTGCTAAAACCAGATGGGAAATAGACTATAGCAGCCATTCATTACATTTACATTTGCAACCAAGAGCGAGTATTACCAGAACAGTTTCTTCATTCATATATGGAATTCTGTGCTTTTCTCACTGCATCCAGCTTTATTCAAAGTTCTTTGTAATACATTAAGCATTAAGTTGATTAAAAAAAAAAAAGAGACACATAAAATAGGTAAAGTTTTTGAAGCTGAGTCAAATGAAGCATCAGCTAGGCCAAGACTTTGGTTAGCTTTATAGTAAGATAGCAATGGATTGATAATTGATGTTTATGTACAATACATATAAATCTACACAGCCACTTGAATTTGTACTCACTGTAAAAGGAAACGATAAAAGCTTTACAATACTAAGCAGTAGCACTGCTTTCTTCCTCATCTTTTGCTTGTAAGAATATTCAACATTTGAGCTTTTTTGGCCCATAGTGCAGGTCAGATTAATGTAATGTCTGTGTTTACATGCTGTGCTCAACCTAGTTGTCCATTAGATGAAGAGTGCAGAGGAAGAAAACATGTGACTGTAACAAACCTGGAAATGGAAAATTTTACAACCCAAGACTTTACTTTATACTACAAAAATCCATGGCTGACATAAAGCACAGCTTTTTGGACTCTTGGTATAGCTATAGGAACAAGACAGGCCAGAGGAATTAGGCCCTAAGTCTTTTAAGCTTACTTTCTGATAACCTCTTCATTACATTGTCTACCTTGAAAAGCACACAGACTACTTTAAAACCACTTTTTCTAGGTTCTTTAGTCACACTGAGCATGCCTCTATTTTTAACAGACAGAATTTAAAATCAAAAAATGAAGTTCCCCTTGTACCATTAATTTCCTTCAAACATGAATTATTTCTATATTTTTCATTAATTTCAATAATTCTTGAATTTGGGAAGAAGAATAGACCTTGAACCTACTTAAACCTGCTATGTGCTAATGGCAAGCTACACAATATACTGGTGAGAAGAAAATTAGCATGTCTGTAAGACCATTCTCCTGTATTTCTGAGGTCTTCCACACATACTTTTAGCCCATTTGGCTTCCCAGAATCACACTCTTCCACCAGGAAAGATTTTCCTACAGTCAAAAAAATACTGCTATGAACCTCAATAAATTTATTTCAATCACCTGACTTATATCTGAAGGGATATTAGCTAACCTAGGTCTAGCAACAGCTGCTAAAGCTAGGAAGAGTATGTAGGGTATTTATCCCAAGTCATCTGTTTAAAACACTGAAAAGGGTCTTGACTTCCTGTTCTTTATACATCAGTGTTCTTAAAACATTATCATTAATATATCACTCTCAGCTTTTGCTGTTTGAATCTGTGTTCCAGTTTTGGAGGTGATGGGGCATAGCATAAAGAAAATACTGCCGTGTCGCACAATGTAGGATCTAAAACCAACACACCATCCATAGATTTTCTTCTTTCTGAAAAAGAGAGTTTCATGGGAAAATGGAAACACATATTTTTCTTTGGTTCAATATATGCAATTGCACAATTTTTATGCTTTCCCTATGAAAAAATTAGTTAAACAATACTAAGATATTTCATCCAGATTTACTCTTGGGAAGCCACATATTTAACAAAGGTAGCTGGTTGGCGAAGCTAAGGTCTTGTGTAATGCTAAACAGCCTTAATTAGCCAATTTCTGCCAAAACAAATTTTGAATGCTTTATTCTCCACCTCATTGTGGTTTATCCTTGTAGAATCTGGCTGTTATAATGGATTTAGTCAGAACTACTGTACTGGCCCAAATATAAGGTGACTTCAAATATAAGGCCACCCTCATTTTTCAAAGGATGCATAGAAAAATCAGCAAAATGTACTTAAAAAACCCAAATATATCCCCCCTGGCACTTCTCAGACCATTTCCTCCAGTCCCAGTCTCCAAAGCCCTTCCTCCTCATTATCAGCTTGCCAGGCACACTATGCTGTCAACACAGCTGTTAATTCAATAGCTCTTTAAGCACAGAGCCTGGACCGATCATACCAGCTGCACATGCTCACAGCTGGATCTGGACTTTGGCAAAGCAAACGGGCAGGGAAATGGGATAGATGGACTACTTTCCTGCAAGCCCTGCAAGTAATATGGTAGACTACCAACATCTACCCTTCTTCAAATCCCTGCACTGAGTGGGTCTGGGCTGCTGCCTGCATCAGGCTGGCAGGTTCAGAAGGCTTATCACTTAAATGGCATTTAAAAGGAGGCCCATTTAAGGCATTTAAAAGAGTAAGCCCATGCCTTATAAATAAGAAGTTGTTGTGGGACTTTTTACCTGAAGATTTGCCTTTCAACCAAGCTTCATAGAAATGTAACTGAGTATTACTAAAGTAGTACTTTTACATTTTGCAAAACAGCATAGAAAACACTTTTCTTTCTTTTACTTCCTCCCTGCCAGCAACATATCTAAGCAAATACGGTTTTATATTGCTCCATGAATCTGTATCTTACAGATTCAAATTTTTAATATTTTAGTTAAGTCTATGATAATTCTTTCATTAGTCACTGATCTGTTGTTCCCCTCACTTCTCTTCAGAGGAATGACCTTTGCCTAAACTTTCATAAAGCCCGTGATCATATTCTAGCTGAGGGAGTATGGGAGCAATTCTGCACTTACTACCAAATGTCATAGTTACTGAGATCAACAGACCTGCACAGGTTAAGAAGCCTGCAAGATTAAATCCACTAACTTTAGAAATAACAGAAAGGCAGGATGTGGACAGGCACACATTTACCAAAACATATAAAAACCTCCTTATACAGCAATATTTACCTCCTTATTGCAAGTGCCAATAAACTGTAAAGATAAATTCAAGAGATTGGATATGATTCTCCACGTTCTTAGAATTTGCTGCCTGGCTGTCAGGTATCTTTCTGGTTATTGTGCACTGCTTCATTATGATAATTAACAGGAAATAGTAAAGCAGCCACTAATTATTTTCTAGAGTAAACCTAGTAACTTCTTGTGACCAAAATTTTCTGGGACACACGGAGTCAGAAGTGTGATCACTTCACCTTTGGAATATAAAAATAAGCTGATCTGTGAGTGGTATCTTTGATTCAAAGGAAGCTACTCATTTTTTACATTATGCTATTTCTGGATAAAGGGGAAATTGCTTTTGGCAGAAAAGGACAAAGACTGCTTTTTCATGACCTTCCATAAAGATTCTGATCATGCCAAAGTCATTTCCCATTACAGACAGGTGGGCTAATGCCTGACAAACAGCAGGAACGAAAAACATTGTAGTCATGCTGTACAAAAAATGTCTGATTTCTCAGATTAGATTTCTCAGATAGTATCTCAGACATTTAATGTCTACAGTGTGGTCTGGAAATGAGCTGTAATGAACAGTGTTGAATCATTTCATCTTTAAATACAGCAAGAACAAAGTCTAGTAATTATCCATAGCAGCTTAAATTGAGGAAACCACAAATGGATTTGTCATTCGAAAGGCAGGGAAAAGACTAAGAAAAGTTGTGGCCAAATGCTGGAAGAGTTAATTTAGGTCTCTGAATGTCTGACTGCTGTTTTCTAAGCACTGGCTCAGAGGTTTCTGATTCAAGTAGATGGCAGAAAAGCCAACATGCCTTTATCATACGTTAGTGTTTATAAAAGCAACACAAAACAGGATTTTGTTAAATGTATATATTATGCCAGATCAAACTATAAATTGAAACATCTGTGTCCAAGTTAAGCTCAGATACAGCAAAGAGAGTTTGAATTGTGAGTTTCCTTTTTTTAACCTTTTTAGATGGGGCTTTGTTTGAAAGGAGGAAGGCATAATTTTTTAAATTTTTTATTCCTAAGAAACAATGCCAATAGTCCAATATAACAGCAATATCTTTAAAAATCATGCTGCTAAATAACAAAAAAAACCCCTTATTAATTTCCCAGTATTGTTATAGAGGGAGCTCTAAAAAATAAATTATATTCATATAAATACCGGCATGTAGTTTTAAGCATGATGCAAGCCATTCATGACATCGGCGTTCAATTAAAACTGCTTTTACGAGCAATAATCACTTTCTGAAAAGTTAAACATTGACAGTTTGCAGATGTAGCCCTAATGCCTGCGA
Source organism: Mesitornis unicolor (assembly GCF_000695765.1). NCBI lineage: Eukaryota > Metazoa > Chordata > Aves > Mesitornithiformes > Mesitornithidae > Mesitornis > Mesitornis unicolor. The sequence continues at coordinate 24,150 of NW_010194342.1, read as the reverse complement.
AATTAACTTTAAAAAAAACAGGTAAACATAGTTCAATGTCTATACTACTTAAATAAAAGATTTTAAAACTCTTTTGTTCCTGCCTCCAGGACACAAGGGACAGGAAGACTTAAGGGTTATTATTCTACTGCTTGAAAAAATACGGTAATTATTTGACTTTGTGCAGTCATATTATCATAAACTCATCTTAGTTTAACTGAAACAATGATTTTGATATACAAATTATAGTTAGTGAAGTAATAGAACAAAACAGCTGTAGTTTCCAATGGTATAAATCAGGCTAACTGGAAACAGTACAGCAGTTTAAAGAAAGACACAAACTTTGAGCTTTAGAGGCCACTCCTCATGTACTCTTGAGCTGCAACTGGCTTATCACAGTTTTGCAGTGGCCACCTCTCATCTAGAAGCATATATTGTTTTAAGACACACTCTTTGATCCATAGAAGCCACTTTTATTGCACTGACACAATATTTCCAAAAGAATCAATACTGTTTGCAGGGAATACCTTTTGCCCCATTCTTCTGACTCTTCGCTTTAATCCCTTTAGTCTGTTTGTTTTGAATGCTACTTCTTTTCAGCTCCTGACCCACTGCCTATCACACAAACTCTCAGATTATTTATTGTAATTTGTCAGAAATAGATTGAAGTCAGAGCTGAAAAGGAATCGTGTAAAATGAAGCAGAAGATGAACATGTTATGAGATGGACTGGGAGGATGATATTTGGTATTTCAGAAAAGAAATTTTCTGGACCACAGTATAAATGTATTTTACAATATATACAATACATATAAAATATACAATATAAAACAGAAGGCCTCTGAAATTCGCTGCTCAGGAAGACCATGAAGTGCCATCTCTTCACCTGCTAGAAGGGATTTTCTAGTTTTTCACATTGTACACTGCATGAGCTGTGATGTCACATCAGAGCTACACTGGTATGACTGTCATTAAATAGAGCTACTTTGAGGCCACTGAACGTTAGCATCACATACCATACTGCATAGCTTTGAATAAAACAGTGACCAGATTTTATTTTATCCCCTGCTTTACTTCATAAATTCTTCACCATTCAACAGATAAAGAAACATAGTTAAAGGCACAAAAAAGCATAAAGATGCAGATAAGTACAGTTACAACCTGAAATTTGCAAGAGTGTCAATTGGTGGAAGCTAAATAGTCACTCCGCAGAAACAAACACTCTAGTCCTTTAGGCCACTTTTCAATACAAGTGAAAACAAACTTCTTTGACCTTATCTCCCCAAGATACAATGAAAGTAAGATATACACGTCCAAAAGCAAAAATATGAAATCATACATTATTTAAAGGTACCAATCTCTTCCTCAACAGAAAAGAAGATAAAGAACAAAAAACGTGACAGATGTTATACACTTTGGTTAGGGTTATACTGGAAGTTTCTCAATTAAGAAAAAAGGAGGTAGGATATTCTGCATACAGTAGAAAAAAATAAAATTCTGCCAGGATAGCACAGTGTCTAGCAGCCAAAAAGGGGCCAATACCAGCATTCTTCAAAGCCACTTCGGAATTGTAAGAAAAATTCTCTCATATTTTAAGAAATACTAATAGTGTATTGCTTTGTAACTGATGTGCTTCTCTTCTGACTTCAAGAAAAAGAAATGGCTTATGGACTGCTAAAATGATTCAGTTCCAAGTCTGTACCCATCTATTCTGAGGACTATATGTTATAACTAAATTATCAGGATTTGCAGTTTTCACCTAGCAGCCTTGGGGTTTTAACAAAAGCTTATTATTTATGTGCACAGAGTTCAGATAGTCTAGTTAGAGCGTCAGAGTGTTTCTGAGGCTTGGGATCACTTCTAAACTTTTTTTCCTCAGTTCAAGTTTTTCTTCTGTTGAACAGTGGTAGTCTATATCCATCAAGCCATCTTTCTTTTCCTAAGCAATTTTAAAATCTCAAAATGAAAATTAATTGGTTTCTTGACTTATCACAGAGTCCTTCCACAATACAGAGGAGAATCTTACAGAACATAAAATCACTGGAAATTATTAGAAGAATGAGTTTTTCTTTCCTTAAATAAATCATCAAGCACAAAGACAATAAAACTACTGGGGATACCTCTGGTCCCCCCATTTGCCTTTAATACTGAAATAAAGGAAACATCAGTTCAACCTGACAGCATATCAGATGTTTCAGTTATATGTCCTGTTGTTTTCTTACCCTGCACCTAACCTCTACTACTTCAGCACTTAAGAGTAAAGAGTCTTGTGACATGTAGTTGACCAGATGTCCTTCACTGACATAGCTGAAGCCTTCACTTGATTCACTTGGTCACCACCAGAAACCACTGAAACACAAGTCAAGCCCATAGGTGGCAAAACCTTCTGTAATCAGACCTACACCACAACAAAGAAATTTAAAATTAAAATCTGTCCTGAACAAAGATGGAGAATGGTATACTAATAAAGATCTAGGGCTTGAGGAAAAAAAAAAAAGTCAGTAACTGGCAAAGATTAAAAGCGATTACTGAATAGTAGCTCTCTATGCAGACATGTTTACTTCAAACAGTGCATCTTTATATTGTTTCACTTAGCCCCTTTGAAAGGGAAACCACAAAATGGCTGTCTTTGAGAATAAAAACATCCACACGGCACGTTAGAATGAAACACTTATGAAGTTTCACCGTCACTTCTTTTGCCAATGGCTTTCTTGTCATGAAAATAAAAATTCAATTTTCTTCAGTCAAAGCAGTCTCAGTTTCTAACAGGATTTGTAGCTGTATAATACCAATAACCTCAAGAGGCTCAGAACGCTCCAGGTTCCACAGTGGCTAAAAGCAAAAGAGATGGCACAACCAAACTACAAACATTTTCTAGAACACAGCTGTGAAAGCACAGGCAATGCTGGCTGAAGAAGGACCAAAGCAAAGCAACATAGAACACCCAGTTCATTCCTTAGGTAGTGTCTGCTGAAAGACACAATGGGTGGAAAGTGTGAATGCTGTATTTGCCTGCACAATGCATAGGGGAACACAATAGTAAGTACTTGACCTATCCTCCCTCTATTGTAAGACAATTTGTATTCCTCTGCTGCCATAATTTGCTTCAACTCCAAGCTCTGTTTCAAAAGAACTAGACTCCTGAAAGGAAAGGAAGAAAAAGAAAAACAAAAATTCTCAGTCAAACCTTGATTTGAACTGTTTCTGGAATTTCAGAAAACATAATCAGTACCCTTCCCTTTAAAATTATTGTGTATATTCTGCTTCTAAATAAAACAAGAAACAGAATTCCCAGAATACTATAAGAATGGTTGTTACAGTGCAATCAGAAGAAGAAAGGGTCAGAAACTTTACAAGAAAGTATGTTATGAAATTTCCAGTATGGTTTTGCATCAAGTCCAAGTATTTTGGAAAATGATCCAAACTTTAATAATAACAAAGCAATAATACTTAACATTTACCCTTTGGGTTTAAATAAATACACTAGAGTATTCTAGAGAGTATTAAGGAATACGGAATCTGATGATCTTGAGTATGCATCAGATAAAATGAAATTTTACCAAATTTCAAGGGGTATTTTCTGGGTTTCTTTGCTTGAATCTACAGATGAACACAATTTAGAGATTACTTAGAAGAGTATGGACTATTTTGCATGTGCCCAATTTTGTGATCTGATTTTAGTTGAACACTAAACATACTGATGAACAGAAAGCATACTGCTTTGCACACTTACATCATCTCAGCATTTTTCAACTTTTGGATATCTACATAGCCAACCTACTCCGCACACTGGAGCAGAAGAAACAACCAATCAGAAAACCTCCAGTCTTTCATGCACACACTTAATGTTCACATCACATACAGTGATCTACATGTGCTTTCTCTCACTGTATTATACAAGCAACTCCCATGATTGTTACAACCCCAGTATCAGGACTGGGACACTGGAAGTGAGTCTGTGACACAATTACCTTCACTACCTGTGGTCAAAAAAATCACACTCTCAGCTTTGCTGCCTTCAAAGCTCTGCAGGAAGGTGGAGAATACACTGCCACCATAGAGATACTCCATGTTTTCCACAATATAGTGGCTTTTTACCTTGTTAGGTTGTTTTGACAAAGAGACACAAATCCCTGGGGCTCACTGGGTCTTGCACAGTTTGAAACAGCCAAATGATCAGGCAAATCATTGAGCAGGCAGAGACACAACAACAGATTAGCCAAACTCTACCTTCTTCATTCAACCAACTCCTTGTTGGATATCGTCTCATAAAATAAAGCACTCTTCCTTTATATTTCTATATTTATGATACAGATGAGAATAGCTGAAGCTTTGGAGGAAGGGAAAAAAAGGTAAAGAAAAAAAGGAAATAATCTTAACCAAAATACGACCTTAGCAGATGTAATCTAATCTGATTTCCACTACATTAGCCTATGGATGCTTATGCAACTGCATAGCACAGCAACTGAGAGACAAAACAATGGAAGTTTTAAAGTTTTTTTTATTGTTAGTTCGCAAAACATTCAATTGCCATCATACTTCAACTGCCAAATCTAAATTAGAGACTTAAAAAAAAAAAAAAGTACTCTTCAGGGGAACATTAGAGCTCTATAGAGAGGTGTGAGCTTAAGGAGATGGAGCATCTGGCTAGAAACCAACTTGCCTATAAGTCCAGATGATGTGGACCCATATGGATAGCTTTTAGAAAATCGTAAGTGGTAACAAGTAGAAAAATTCCCCCCCTTCCATTTCCAGCCTTCTTTTTTTGGCATTAGTAATTAAACTGTACTTACTGCCTGTGGTGGTTTAACCCAGCAAGCAGCTAAACACCGCATAGTACACTTGCTCAACTCCCCCCCGCTCTCCACTAGGTTGGGGAAGAGAGTAAGAAAATTAAAAGCAAAAGAACTTGTCAATTGAGATAAAGATTATTTAATAATTAAAATACACCAAAGTGAAATAATAATAATGCTAATGAACTGCGAGAACAGTAATAATACAGCATTGAAAGTTATACTCATTTTACAAACAGCAGTCACTGGCTGCACACCAATGAAAACACAACAGGTGAAAGGTGAGCCTCAGGAACCAAGATGGACTGCCATCACGAAGCAGAAGGGAAGGGATCAAGGGGGCGAAGGAGTTAAAGGGGACAAAGAACTGAAGGGGTTGTCCTCTTAAAACTCCCCAATTTATAGAAAGTGTGATGTTCATGGGATATAATACATCTTTATTAGTCAGCTTAGATCATGCCCAGATCATCTGTCCTGGGTCACTTGTCACAAAGAATCCTGGGCTTTCACTCCTGGGACTTTTGCACTTTCTCTGGTGCAGAAAGAAGAAGAAGGAAAAAAAGAAACAACCCACCAAAACCAAAAGAAACTAGGAACACATGGTTAGGCAAAAGACTGAATAACAGAACCTTTGAAAAAGTAAATACTGACATGGTATCATATCAGTCTCAGCACAAACCCAAAATAAAACTCCATCCCAGCTAAAGCTATAATACCAACTTGTGATCACTAAAGCAAACACTGCTGTTTTCTCAGAAATCCAGCTCTGCTGAAACATTAAAAGGGAATTCTACAATTCAACCCCAGCAAAACCAGGACACTGCCATTAGCAGATTACAGAAGCTTCTACCAAAAGCTAAACAATTTGCATGTAATCTAATAAATTCCTTATTTATTCATGTTTACCCACAATTTTCCTCCTCTTTCTGTTGGATTGCTATGTAATATTACAAAACATAACAAAAGTTGTTTTGCTACCAATTAAGTGCACCAGAGCAGTTATTTACAGTTTTGCTAACATACTAATTCTATAGTATCAGCAACAAAGTTATAAGTCTATGCTAGGGATCAATAACACATTTAAACTAATGTCTTGCATAAATTTGGCAAAAGCCACACATTTATAATTTGCACAGCTTGTTTTTTCATTCTGTTTTCTCACTCAATATGCAACTCCACACTGCTTCCTTCCTTTGGTGCTAACCAACTAGTGAACACATGCAGGACATTACTCAAACTGTTAATACCAGTATCTCACTGAGTACCTTCCAGAAGTCAGGATTTATCAATATTTCCATTGTAGGATAAATCATACATTTACTTTGGTTATAAATTTTCTTTTTTCTCATCAAAACTTAGCAGTTTAAATACATTTGGGAATCAAATTATGTGAGTTCATTACCTGCTCTCTGATCTAGCCTGCTTTTGCATAAAATTAAAAGAAATAATTTTCATATTTTTAAAAAATGTGTGCTTCATGAAAATGAAAAAGGTAATAAAGAGAATAAGACAGTTATTCCCTCCCAAAAAAAATTCCATCAACCAATCTCCTCTACAGTGAATTTAACAGAAGCCTTCCCGTCAAGAAATTTGTATCTTCTTTCTCTGCCACAACTTTTATATATAATATTATAATAACAGGAATAAATATTTAAGTATAAATTCTAAAAACTAAGTTATGAAGTACTGTACCTAGTTTACAATGGAAAAACTGTATTTCACAAAAGTTGTTCATATCTTCACAAAGAATAACATTGTTATGTTCCAAGTGCTCATGAATGGTAGTTAACACATAATAAAATGACAGTGAAGACTAAGAAGCCTTTACCAATAGTATCATGTTAATGATATGAGCTAACCCTAGAATCATGCATAGTATTTATCTTACATTTCCCTTCCACCCTATAACATAAAGAACTATGAACTGTCACAACTTCAATTAGCATCTCATCATAAATTAAATTTAATATGTTCTTTCTTATGTTAACTAATACATCTTTTTACCTTTTGGGGTGCACTGTTAAGTCATTTTCCTAATGCCAAACAATACGTCACCATCAGAACCAAACGAGAATCCGCAATATTCCCAGACACATTTAAGCTTAATCCATCAGATACCACTGTTCCCTAAATGGCATACGGTTATAATTTGTCTGTATTGCTAAACTGGAAAATGAATATGGCAATCCAACCCCTGAAGAAAGGAGAAAATGTGACAGCCTGAAGAAGAAAAGGGACCAGGATGCAAACCCAGTGAAAGCTAGACTAGGATTCATAATGAGGTACATTCTTTTCTTCTCCCCCTAGAAGTGTTACTGATAAAAACATTGCACAGACAGCTGTATGTATTAGGATAAAGCCCCAGTTATCATTTATGCACTTAAAACTATTTAACCATGCAGGCAAAAGGAAAGAAACAAAAATAGAACAAACAGGCCAACCCCCATGACACATCCTGATCACGATGGATGAACAATGAACTGAATATTTCCAGCTGGACAGGAGCATCATCTCCGCACTATGTGATGTATTAGTCAAAAGCCAACAAGTTTCTTGTTTCAGTCCAGCGTTAGACAGTCAACTCAACTCTTTGAGCAACTGGTTTTCATAGGAAAGGAGATTTGAAAGTCTCAATTCAAACACAGTAAAAGAGTAAAATAAAATGTAAAAAAAGTTAAAAATCATTCACTGCCTGACAGAGTTGTCATAACATGTTCTCCCTCTCCATTTCCTTCAGAACACAGAATTCTCTGCTGAATAGTTTTGATTCACTTGCATACTGCTTGCACTTTATCCAATAGAAAGGTATAGTTGAATGACGCTTGGGTATTTTTATTCCCCAATCACTCTTTCTGCCAGTTTTTTCATACTCTTGTTTTGCTTCAAGCTTCAGATGCAAGAAAAGTTGAAAATTGATGGCAAAACCCAAATTGCAACAACAATGTTATACTACATGAACAATCAAAATCAGCAATACCCGGCAAACTTTCAGTTCACAGCACACATAAGTTTGATCTTGCTGGTTTAAAAAGTGAGCAGCTTGCAGACAAAAAAATAAAACCAAATCAAAACAAAAGAAAACAAAAAAACCCCAACAACAACAAAAAAACTCACCAAAATTTTGAAATATCCTGTACCTTCCCAAAATTCTGCATGTGCAAAAAAATTTAAGCAATATTCTACTATAAGACAGCAGATTCAATTTCTTGTCCTGACAATCACATGCCTGATCTAAAGCCAGTTGCAGGGCCTCAGTGCTTCAATTTCCTGATAAGTTACATGGGGATACCGACACTTATCTCTTTAGCAAAGAGCTTTGAGACATACAAAGTGCTAGAAACAGATAATTCATATTATAGAGATTGTTATTTCATTTTAAAGAATATACTTTTATCAAACATAGGTGTCAAAACAGTAAAGTGGGAAATCATGAACAAATATTTGGTAACAGAGAAAAAAGTACATTATGTACTTTCAATTTTGTCTTTGAAATTTTCTACGCTAATCACCTATATTTTTCGTTACTTAGCAATACTGTATATGGTTTTTAGATATGACTTCTTATTAGAAGTTCTGGAAATTTGGCTTTTGAGTTCAAAACTATGATGAAGAAAAAGTTGGTCTTAAATTTAAGATTGACATAATTGCAGTATGAGGTAATTTTCCTACCTTTTTGTGACATTCCTTTGTGTATATGATTCTACATACAAAGTTGCAGACAGATCTCATGATTGCTTTTTGAAAAACAATGGCCTTCCTAAGTTCTCTGTGTTGGGAGGTTATGCAAATTGCATAGCCAGTATTTGGTGGGTGGGGGTGGGTTTGGGGGAAAAGACTGCACATTGACATACTGAAAACTTTTCAACTGATGATGAGTCATTGCATGTCAGATGCTCCTCAGTAAGTCTCCTTACATGCTCTTACAGTAGATGTGATGCAAACTTAAGAACTTTTGTGTTAGTGAGGTACATTACCTCATCTTTTCCACACATACAGAAAAGAAAACCTGGGCACATGGACTCAAGATACAACTGAGAACAATCTCTGTCAAAGCCCTCAGAGGGGAAAGTCTCTGGGTACAACCCACCCATTCTGCTCTGACCACCAAATGGAACTGCGACACCTCATATAGTAAATGTTATTCAATGGCACTGATCAACATCAAAGATTTCTCTCCTGTTTTAATGCTCTTTAGTAAGAGTAATATCAGTTAGGTGAAGTAAATTGAAATATTGAATTATTGTCCATATATCAAAAGCAGAAAAATGAAATATGGAGGGAACTGTATCTTTTTGGAACCGTGGGTAAAAATTGACCTACTACAACAGTAATATACTTTAAGCATTTCCCTTATTTTTTGTTTTTTCTTACCAATAGCAAGGATCTTAAGGGCCCATTTTGCCCACAGGCCTTAGACTGGGAAGCATTTGCCCTAAAGCATCTTTTCTCTGATTGTGCCTCTCTTTTTATCTGCAACAATGTGGTCTGATTTTGATTAAAAGAACATTGTTAGTTTCTATGGATTTCAGCAGGGACTTATATTCCTTAATTCTTCCTCAAACTAACTTTATTAGTTGGACAAATAAAACCACAATTTTTCCCTGTAAATCTTATATCTGAAAATCAGGTGGTCAGACTCTTTTATCGTCTGAAATAACGTAACTCAATAATAGTGGGTTTTTTCAACGAAATCTCCAAATAGATGGCTCCTTCACAGATTACCTACAATCTTAATCTCCTAAACTTCAGGGACAAATCTATACAAAGAGATACTTCTACCATGCATCTAGGACTGTTCACATCTCCTCCTGCATACCTTAACTTCTTGTTAATCCTCTTCACCAGTTATGCTAGAGACAGGTAACTGTAAACTATGAGAGATACTCCCAAATGAAACACTAGTGGCAATGTGCAGCCATGAAAGAGAACATCCATGGCTTCCACGTTGAATCTTACTCATTCTGTAAAGTTGAGACAATAGCAATTTGTTTTAAAAAGATCATGGTGAGTTCATTAGCACACTGTACATTCTCACACTAAACAGTAAAGGGAATAAATATTTTCTGTTCTAGCACAGCTAAAGTTCTAATAACAACAGACAAGTAGAGGAATCTACCTTTATTTTTATATATATACAGATAAATATGGGTATTTATACAAAATTTATATACATATAAAAAAAGTAAGCAGTAGTAAATGCTATTCCCAGGATGAATACGGGGGGGGGGGGGGGGGAAAAAAAAAAACACGGGCTGGGGGAAGGTAAAAAGAAATACTCGGCTTCCCCACAAAGATGCCTTTCTATGGCTTTCACATTACCTAGATCCATCTGTGAAAGCAGATTCTGCAATAGGTTGTGTAACCAACACATCAAAAATTATGGCTCTCATTCAGGAAAGATTTAGTCCATCCCTGTCCAGTTAAGCATTTAAGTATTTTAAGTACATGCTGAAAGTCCTGTTGAAGTTATGGACATGCCCAAGCAGATTGCTTGAATGGGAAATGGTGACTTGAGTGAAGCTTATAAGAACACATTTATTTTTGAGAATTAATGTTCTCTCTAATCTGAAAACAAGACCATGAATAATACACAAGACTGAGGATCAGTGATGATAATACAGCAAGTGTCACAAAAAGAGGGAGAGATCTATCTTGACAGTCTTCAGGAAAACCTGTATAACTCTAACCAGTGTCAAAGGTCCCAGATGCAGGACTTTACAGAAATGTAACAGAAACCGGAGAACCTTAAGGTAACAATGATTTCAGCCTCTGAAATGTGACACAGGGAATGCATGTCCACAGTGAAGCTTGCAGAGCAGCAGCAGGACAGTTAAACATGTCCTATTTTTAAAGTAGGTCAGGCAACACTGGTGCCTAACCAAGGTGTATGGCGGCTGTATGATCTGTTAAAGATATGAACTGATGTGTCTTACAATTGCTTCCTCAAGCTGAAACACAAATAGTAAAGGGGGAGTATATACAGAGTATCCAGTTATGGTACTGTATTATATATGCTACCTATGCAAGGATGCTTCATCAGAGCAAGACTTTTCACGTCTAAATTACACTACATGGCAGCAACGAAGCTTTGCAAGGACCAAGTTCAACTTGAAAAGGACCAAGTTCAACTTGAAAAAATGTCTGAGTTACCCTTACAGGGTATAGTACTTGCAAGGGAAAGGAAAAGGCCACAGCAAAACAAGGCTTGGTGTCTGCCACAGAACTCCATCTGGGAAGGAGAGTCACAGTATAAGCAGTGGCCCCTGAAAACTATTCATATTGCAGCCTTGGACCTGCTTATTCCAAAGATACCAGATTCAGCATGTCATTAAATCTGAAGTAGTAGATGACAAAAATTCACATAGGTACCTGGAAAACTGAAATTGAAAATTACTTCTTTCTGGTAACCATAGTTTAATTTTAATTAATAAACATTTCTTTAAAAAAAAGTTAAATTAAAAACACAGGTCTGGTTCATATCTGGTTTTTTCCAATCACAAAAAAAACCAAACCTGTACGGGAATAATAAACTAAACTGTAAGTAAATCCAGCTCATGGACTCGCTTATAGTCAAATATGAAGCAGCTTCAGTGCATGTGGAAGAACTTCCTTTCTTCAATGACTTCCAAAATACTGTGAATGAGACTTTAGCATTCATCAGTGTGAATTCTTGTATTGCAAATATACTACTCAGGAAGTTTCTGGTTAGCAATTAGTGATATCATCTGTAGTGGTCTATACAGATTAAAAGACTAAGAAATGACCAAGAGTGATTAAAACTGTAACAATACAGAGACATCACCAAGCCTAGAAGACAATTGAAGGAGCCTTATGTCCCTTCACAGGCATTTTGTTATCTCAGCCTATATCCATATATCTGTAGGATAGATTCTGCTCATGGCAGCATCAGAAAAAAAGGAATATTTTCGAATAGTCAGTTTTGAACAGGTTTCCTCAGAAGCAAATTCAGCTGAAAAGGTTGAGCAATCATGCTTCTCTAGAAAAGCTGTAGTTTACATTCTGCTTCACACCTGGTCTACATAAAATGTGTTCAAGGCAGAACCAAGCACTGTTTTCTCCCCTGATTGTTATCTTGTGAATGACAGAGCGTCAAGTATGACAAAGTTAGCTAAAACCAGAGGAAGTAGGAATAATACCCAGGCCCAATGGGAACCTAACAATGAAGAATGCAGAACAGGGTTCTGCTTTATTGCTCTTCCACCGGAAGACTCCACACACAGTAGTGGCAAGGCTGCCAGAAGGCAAGGGAGAAACCAGACTCAATTTCTGCCAACCCTCTTATGCCAGTTCTTCTAAGACAGAAGAGGGTAGGGCACCAACAAAAAGACCCTCAATGTCCTCCAAATTCAGTGGGATAAAACAGCTCCTACAAAGTGGGGTGGTTTCCTCTACTTCCATTCTCCAATGCCGTGCACCGTAAGACCAGTTCAGGCTGGTCTCTGGTCCTGTATACTGGCATAGCACATTGTAAGAGGTGGTGGCTGCAATTCCGCTATTACTGTAAGAGCTACATTAAAATCCCAACACCTCTACAAGAAATTTTACTGTAGCTCCTCTATGCCAACTACATAATACAAATCTAAGTTTTGAACTTTGCTAGCTGACATGAGGGAGAAAAAGTAATTTGAAAACAGCTGCATTTTCCAATGCTTCTACCAACCAACTTGTTCTCTAAGCCAGGCTGTGTTACAGCAGTCATCATGTTACAGTCACTGGGAGTATGACTAAGCATTCACATGTACATACATGTCTGAATGCATACACACACTAAAGTTATAATACATGTGTAAATTTCATTCCACATTTACTCATTTGCTGTAAGCACCACTCCTAATGGAAAATAGACTATGTCTCCTTTTTAAGGGAATGATTAGGACCACATGTTTCACTTATGCTAAGGACCTTGCCAATACTTTAGAAACCAAATTACTAGCGGGATACTAAACTTATTTCCCTGGTGGAAACCACTGGCTACTAACTTAGTGAGTCTGAAAACATTTGTCGCTAACCATGCAGGTAATCATCATATAAAGCCAGGGGCATGAAATGACTAGGTATGAGGCAGATGACGGCAAGATTCATGTGCAATAGTAATGTATTCTTACTTTGTTTATCTGACAAACCCAGCATTCTAAAGAGATTACAAACAGCACATTTTGAAGAAATAGTTACTTAATGCGCAACTTGTCACTACTATCAGCTTTAACATAATAAAATACATGTGGAAAATCCCTTGAAGCAAACCTTCTGCAAAGCAGATTCTTCTCTAGTCTGGGTCAGAGGGTGTGTATGTCTATAAAGGAAATGCTATCTCTCTCTCTTTCACACACTCACTCGCTGTAGGTCATACAGCAGAGCTCCTTGTTCTGATGTGTCTGCTCCATGCATGGTATCTACTTCTTGAGGTAAAGAAATTACCATTGTTTCTTGGGGAGCATCTGTGCCTTGAAAAAACAACATACAAATCACACTTCAACATATTAAATACCAGCACTCATTGAAATTTCAACCAAGGATCTCTAAAGTACTTTGCAGACAATGAATGAAGCATGTTTCAGGAAGGTAAATATTACTCTCCATATTTTGTAAATATGGAAACCACAGTACTACCTAGCTGAGTAACTTATTCAAAGTCACTATGAAAAACCATGGAAGTGACAAGCACTGTAATCAAGCTCCAAACGCTCTAATTTTGGAATCCCCTGACTTTAACCATTAAGTCTGGACAACCTGATCTGGCAATGCACCAAGTATCTCCAACCAGTAGATAAAGCCTCTCATTTGTATTTGCCTCAATTAGCAATATTGGTACTACTATGTCAGAGGCAGGCAAGTCATGGCAGTTTGCCTCAAACTCTATTTTAAGAAGCTAATGGAAATCTTCCAATAAATGGATTGTAGTATCCCCTGTATTATGCACTAGGATCATGTGTAATTGCTGTGTAGGACCCTAAAGAACCACTCTTGCACTAAGCACATTTTCTGTAACCAAGCAAACTTCAGCCTAGTCCGATAAACATTTCCTAGTACACCTCTGTCAGCAAGTTTGACAACACAACTTTTATAATATAGCTTTGTCCTACGTGCAAAGGTTGATAATTTTTAAATTCTGAGATGCAGAAGTAGTAAATACTAGTGAGTACGCAACCATTACACCCTTATTTCTTTTAACATCATAGCCTTAAAGTCAGACCTCTGAATCAAGAATACCATCTTTAAGCCATTCTAGTATCTTATCGCCTATGGTATCATAAATTTTGAAACTGTTCAAATTATTCTGTGCCAATCTAATTTTTCCTCAAAGTTTATGTCAGAAACAGTCTGTTCCATTTCTTTAATCAAGAAAAAAAGATATAGCAGAATAATATTAAGAGCAATGGAGAAAACAGATGAGGAGGTATACAGATGTGTAAATTTGCTATTTACATATGGCAAATAAGTAATTTAATGCCATTATAGAATTATTTGTACAGTCTGATTTGACATTTCATTACACAGTAGAATCTCTCCCAAAATTGCTGGCAAAAGAGACTTACAGGTGAGCAGCAGCAATGGGTTAATAAAAGATGGTATGCTATTAGATAAACTTTTTACAGGTTTGCATCTGAAAGTCGTAACATAACCTTCTATTTGATGTGTTACTGTAACAGAAGGTTTTCAAGGCAGAGTTCTTGAAACTGCAAGATGTTAAACAGATGTACTGTACACTCTTCCAGATTTAAATCATGAGAACTGCATTCGCAGCCTGTGTGTGTTTTATCTTCATTTTTTTTTCCCTTATCAGCTTTGGATGGTTTAAATAAAATCGTCTGTTTTATGCACCCTTTTTTCTTTAACTTTTTTATATACAACTGACCCTAAAAATTACTTCCTCCCCCCATTATTTTCTTTTTTTCTTCAAACTAGAAAACGTTATTCAAAAATATGTCTTTTACACAAGGAAATCTCTTTCTCCTTATTGTGCAGGTGCTGGCAACCCGATTCAATTTGTTAGTGCAAAAAAGACATCCCCTGTAGAAAGAGGCAGGAATGTCAGCAGCAAACAGAAATAAATGAAACCAGACCTGCTGAAATTTCAGCTTGAACATGCCTCTAAACTACTGAGATATTGATAATCCCCTGCCTTTTCAGTTTTAACTGTTGTTTGCACATGACAAACCTCTACTAAGAAATGTTTGCATAGTCATAAAATTTAGCTTGCATGCCTTGTCAGATGCCACCACTTGCATCCTTTGAAACAATTAATGTAAATATACTTTAAATACATACTTAGAGAAATTTAGATCATCAGTGACCTCTGGTAGTCTTCTGGTCCAAAGCCCTTGTAAAGCAGGGCCACCTTTAAAGTCAGATGAGGCTGTTAGGTCCTTATTGAGTCATGTATTGACTGCCTCCAAGGATGAAGATTTCACAGAATCTCTGATTAAAGTCTAACTAACCCCACTGCAAAATTTTTCCTCCTTAAATCTAATCAGCATTTCCCTTGCTGGAACTTGCGCCCATTGTCTCTTATCCTGTCAACATGCACTTCCAGTGCTTTGACTTTACTAATTTAGTGCAGCACAGAATCACTATTTCTCACAAGGACACACTGCTGACTCATGTTCAACTCGATGTCCACTAAGATCTTGAGGTCTTTATCTGTGAAGCTGCTTCCTATCCAGTCAATCCCTAACCTGTACTGTTGCATGAGGCTATTCCGTCTCAGGTACAGGACTTCACATCTGCTTTTCTTGGACTTCAGGATGTTCCTGCTAGTCCAATCTGTGAAAGTCTCTCTGAATAGCAGTCCTACCCTCCAGCATATCAACTACTCTCCCTTCAGTGTTACCTGCAAACTTGCTGAGGTTAACTCAAACCCAGAGTCCATGTCATTAATGAGGAGTTTAAACAGTATTGGCCCCAGTATGGAGCCCAGAGAAACAGGCTGTACTGTATATACCACTGGGTATACAAAGGCTGAAGCAGTGAATTAACAAACCAAACTCAATGACTATCTGTAAAGCAGTTGCACTGCTCTTTCTGTAATATACCTTGTCGTCTTTTTAACATCCACATTACTTGGATACTCATATTTTATATTCATTTCTAATTAAGGACATAGCTAAATACAAATTCTATTCATATCTAAGTAAATACTTAAGTTCAGTAACACCTATCACCCTACTGACTTCTGAGATTATTTAGATGGCCAGTTAGACAGCAAGTTCAGCTAAGATAGCAGTACTGGTTTTTTGTTTCTTTGATTTGACACAGGTCAAACTGATGCAAAGGCAATAATCTCAAAAAGAGTACTCCTACAGTGTGACAAGTACATCTATCTGCCTTTCCTTTTGAAGCAGCTGAAGGTTTGTATCCACAGAATTTGGTGTATTTAAAACAAAAATTAATTTAAAACAGACAAGGTTGAAAAAGTGAAATATTGTATAGTATTGTATTGTGAAATGACAGCAACGCTTCCTTCTACACCCGTTCCTAGGTGACTTGTAAAGATATAAACTACTTCCACATGCTTTTATTTTATGGTTTTTTTCCATCACTTATCTAAAGACAGAAGTAAAATGCACACAGTGAGAACTAATGTGTTTGCATTTTGCTTTAAAATCGGAAAAATGCCTGGTTTGAATAATCTTCCACATTAGCAAATATGTCACAAGTAACCTATAATTTGCTGTTATTTTTACAAACCTGCTCGTAATATCAGATAGAGCTAGATATTTACTTGATTAGCAATTGCACTGGTCTTGCTGTGCTTTTAATTTCAATTGAATAGCTGTTTGGCTGAGTAACATCTCACATTTTTAGATTCTGAAAGGACATATTCAGAAGACAAATACATGAAAGTATGTCATTTACATTTCCAAATATTTTGAAATTTCACCCTGGAGACATTGAATGTCAATTTCCTTTAATAACACATATTTATAACTGTCACTAGTTGTAACAGCGTATTTACTGGAGTTAGAGCTTACAACAGAAAAAAAAGCAATTAAAGAAAAATCAGTCTATATTAAGGACGTAACTTCTGTGTTTCAAAACACATGATTTACAATAGCATCAAGTATACATTCCTATTAAATGCATATTTCTTCCACCTTAAGTATAGGACAGTAAGACTGAAAAATCCAACAATAGGGCTTGCCTTGCAAATTATCTTTCTTTTCAAATCTATCAGTTTAGGTAAAGAATAAGGAATACCAGAATATTGCACCAATGTAATTTAAGTTCCTACTAGAATAGACTATGCAATAGGACAAGTTGTGTATGAATACTGCACCCAGAAAATACACGTTGCATGAACAGTGAAACAGAAATTCTTGATTTAATGTTAGATTCACAAGAGCAATGTTAAAGAATCAATACAGTTTCAAAAATACATGAAGTTGAAAAGCAATACCATGAAAGCAGAAAGTAGTAAGATTAAAGCATCTACATGCTGCATACTATCAACACTTTCAGTATTAAGGTACATACTAGAAGGAAAAATTGAAAGTGTACTTAGCTACCACAGTTACCCAAAACCAGCTCAAGAAAGTCATTGAAAGATGGCCAATTCCTACACAAGACACATACATTAAAGGTCAGATAGCAAACCTATATGGGAAACTGTGGGATGTAACTGAGAGATTTATTTATTAAGAACATAAATTTGGTACAAGCTATCAAGTAAGAAGTCAGGTTTATCTGCCAATAGAATCAATAGAAATTAATATAATGATAATAATATGATAATATCTTGAAAACCCCAGAGTCTGAAAGATACTGTCTCCCTTCTGAAATTAATAATGCCAGTCTACAACTTTCTCATACCCTGCACATAGTAACCCTAAATCTAAGGAAGCTGCATGACATAGGAATCTGGGGATGGGGGAAGGCTGCACACAAGTTTATCAGTAAATATTCTTCTCCTTTGACTTAATGAAGGAGATTTGTAAAAAATCTTTTATAACATAACTGACTTAAACATTGAAGTTTCTCTAAAATTCAAAGCCTGTATCTTGATGACTGGAACAGAGACGTCAGCTGTTTTAGAGAAATGGGTCGGCTTGAGAATCACAGAAAGAACTAGAGAAATCCTAACTTCTCCATTTTTCATTTGTGACCCTCTGGAAATACAGTATCTGAAAGACAAGATACGCAGATACTAAACGGTGTTTCTGGTCATACCTGTTTCAGGTGTGACTTGAGGATTGCAGGAAGATGCATTTCAGTTGCCTGCTCCATGCCAAGGGAGTATCAGGCTACATTTGGCAGAAGCTTGTATCCATAACCCAGCTCATGGAAACAGCAATACCTTTAACTGGCTCTCACAGGTTGTTAAGAGACATAGCCTGACTCTTTAAATTCCGAGATCCATCTGTCAACCTATATTGCCAATATGTACAGTTCATAACGGATGATGAATGTAATGTTTGCAACAATTATATCAAAATAGCAGGGTGGAACTGCTAGGAGGGGTTTGTTTGTTTGTTTTCAAAGAGTATCTTTTTTACTTCTTGTTTTTTCTTAGAAATATAGCTGGGATATTGTAAATACCACCTGCTTGGCATCTCAATTCATCCTTGTGTTTTTCTCATGGCATTCCTAAACTTGGCTCAAAATTCCTTAAGTACCATTCTCTTCATCTTCTCTCACATGTGAGTCAGGATCTCCATATTTAATACTACCATTAATCATCTTCATTATAGGAATGATTATTTTATTAGGCCATTACAGGCATGCATAAAAATATAAATATATTTTCCTCTTACATGAGCTATGTTTTGTTTCAGGTATCATTCTAGACTATTAAAATTCACTTGGGTCATCCCAAGGCCCGTCTGTAAACCTGATCAAAATTTGGTGGGTTTTTTTTTTTAATTAGCAATATATCTAGAATGTTTTTCAGGGCTTCAAAAAAGTTTTGAAGAACACTTGACATCACCAACAACATTAATCAATGTTGTAATGTTGTAATTCAAAAGAAGTTTTACCCCTACAACATACACTACAAAATTAAAGAACTTCTGATACAAATTGCTATAAGTAAATGCTATGGTTGCTAAGTAGCCAACTGAAATTGTGTGGAGAAAATTTCAACATGTGGCTGGCTGCTCGAGGTGTTGACATCTATATCCTGTAGCCAGTTTCAAGCTTAGGATGAGTTCTTTAAAACAATGGTAATAATACTCCTGGGTTCAGTGACGATGTACAGTGAGGAAATACTTCCTGCTTCTTTGCAAACTGTCTACTTGAATACCACAAACCTACATGAAACCAGTCAGAGATGAGAACGAAAATGACAGAGAAAGCTTGCCTGACTAATTAATTCCTTTTTGTGGTGGTTGGAAATCTAAATCTTCAAATACTCACTCCTGCTCACCCTACTTACTTGGCTTTTCATGGCTCAAATATTCCTCCTTGTAAGTAAGAGGCATAAAACTAAAACAGTGTATTTTTTCAAATGTTATTCCATAAGTACAATGCAAAGCAAACATGTCAAATAATACCACTTTTTTTTATCAGCACTGAGTGGGACTCCAAGATGAACTTAGGCTGAAGAGAATGGGAAATCTTGTAATTTTAGGATGATGGGCCAGTGTCATGGCTTGAGCTAAGATCTTTAAATTACACTGAGCACTCAAGAGAAGCAGCTGAAGATCAAATGATAACTAAAGCTTGATCTATACAGTTTCAGATCTTGGTTTTTTTTTGTTGTGGTTTTTTTTTCCTGTTGGATTTTCCATTTTATTTTCTCCCTTACTGGAATATATAAATCATCATTTGCAGTCACTACCATTTGAGAGATTCTGAACTGCAAGATGCCAAATACTTATTCTCCAGAATATCATTACTATTTTCATGCTTACAAAACATAACTCACACTACAAAGCTGCACCATGCATTGATTACAAACCAATCTATTTGAAAGCAAACAAGATCTATGACAAAATCTAGCCCTTACTGTCTCTGAGAAAGAAAAAAAAAATCCAGGCTATCTTCATATGAACTCCAAGAAGACAAGATGACAAATAATTTTGAAAACACAAAAATACAGTAGGAAATTTTTGATAGTGATCCTTCTGTTGGAAGGAGGTATATACTGAAGCATGTCTGAAATTCAGCCTGAAATGCCAGTGTTTATTATTGATTATCCCGTAAATTTAACTTAATATATGAATTCATATCTAGCTAAGAAAAATGTTTTAAAACAAAAAATGGTGTTTTCTTACTTGATTTGGTATGGTCTTGTGAGTTAGGCAACCAACAGACAATATAGATAATCTCACAATTTACATACTGTTCAGAAAGCAAAGAATACCTGGTTTTAACTGACGATTAATTTGCTACAATGATTCACTGAATGTTCAGATAAAAAAACCCAAAAACTCAAACTTCTAAAGAACCAACTGAATCAATTGTTTCAGCACATAAACTCTCTTCAGACTGTGAGACTTGATGAGATTTGATGATACAGACCTATGTATGTATTTCCCCCTTTCCCAAACATATTCCCATACAGCATTGACACTCATCAAATTTGGATAAATGCAACAACTGGGTTAACTAAAAACCTCGCTTTTGATCCCATAGTTACACAGTTTATAAGAACAGAAGTGAGAGCTGTTCTCACGTTGTGTGAGGGATTTCTAAGAAGTTACACAGCATCTAGCTCAGTACCTCTTAAAGCTGGATGGCCTTATCCTGAGCCTACTCTGGTAATGCAAAATGCCAAATACAGATTGTTTGAAACCAACTGATGTCACTGATGAGCTGCAAGGTTAGAGAACCAGTGTGTAACTCCTGCAAGGCCAGACACCAATCCAAGAGTTTGAAGCACAAGGGATGAGCATTACAGACTCCTAACACAGAAGTCTAACAAAGACTGTGCGGTTTCAAAAACAAGCTCTTTACTTGAAAACCTGAGCATGGCTTTTTGACAGGTCGTCTTCTAGAAGGGAATGCCCAAAAAGAATATGTGACTTTTTGTACCTTTGAATGGCCAATTTTTAAATACAACTTAGGATTTTCTGAGAATAGACCTCTAATGAGATGGTTTTAGAAACTTAATATTCTCTGTAACCAAAAAATACGTTAATCTTTTCTCAGTGAAATGCATATGCAAATATTACTACCTAAAGACACGCCATTCATATATGTACACATTTAAAATAAGTTAAAAGAGAACTTTAAAAATGCTGCTACTAAGCATAATTTGCTTGCTTGCACAAAAGAAATACAGTAGAATCCTTAAGAGCGTGCTCAACTTTTTTACTGTCAGGCTCCTCCCTCATTCAGTGAAGTAAAAGATACTCAAAAGTAGTTTTATTTCTTAGAAGTAAGGTGTAGGTCCAGGTTTTCTTTTAATATATAATCACTCAAACCACACAATTTAAAAAAATCTAATTTCCCAAAGGGTTATTTCTCTGCTGCTCTCACATTAGAAACTATACTTTCCATAAGCATAACTACTGCATCTTTACAACACTGCTTTTTAGATGAGTCCAAATTTCATGGCTAAGAAGCCAAAGTACAGTGAAAACTAAGGGTAAAACCCCCACATTAGTTTTTTCAGCATTTTCAACAATATTAAGTTTTTGAATGACCAAAAAATACTTTAAACAGTTTCATTTACATCCATGAGAATTCAGTGCTGCTGCATATTTAGCATATGGTGTTACAAAAGAGGCACTCAAAACACAAGGCACATGCATTTAATGGCCACCTTCTAACGTTCTGATTGAAGCAACATACCCAAAATCACATGTGAACTGTGTGGCAGATGCAGGAAGAGATTCCTGTCTGGCATTTAACTTCTATAAAAATGAAGACATATTTCTGTAACCTCTTACCTCTTCCACTAGTTTTCAGATTGTGAATCACATGAATTAAGAATCTGACAGACAACATTCTGGTTTACAAGGCAGACTAAATCCTCTCCTATTGAACAGTGAGGTCTATCTTGCACACTTCAGGAAGATGGTACTGCAGAAGGATGTTACTTGATTTAAAAATATCTCAGTGTTTAGGAATTAGAGGTTCTTCTATAATGAATAAAGTTGTTGGTGAATTTTCTCACATTTGTGCTGTTCTTATTTATTGCAACATTTTTAGAAATCAAAATTAAAACACTGAAAAAGCCTAACCATCTTATCTAGTGTAGTTATATAATTTCTAATCTAGGTCTTGAGCAAAGCTGACACCTTTGGGCTCACAAAACACATAAAAGACCAGAATATGTTGCAACAAGTGAAAGCGTATCTTTTGCACGCACTTTCTGGGGCTCCAGTCCTCTTTATTCATAAACAGCTTCTCTCTCACACCCTTAAAAACATGGGGCAGCAAAAAAGCACATCTATGACACTGCAATCACTTTCTGTTCAAGTCTCTTTGCAGAAGAACTAATTTTCTAAAATGGAGCAGCAGAGCTCCCAGGCAAAAAGCAGTTGTAACAATATGCTGACTGGATTTCTGGAAACGTGGTATCAAACATGAGTGCATCATTTTATCACAAATGTTTCCAAATGTACTTTAGACTTAGGCAGACAACCAGCACCGGAAATTTCAGATCAAACTCTGCAAAGTTATAGGCAAGTGAAAACAAAACCTCATAACAGAAAGTGCTGAACTACCTCCTTTATCATTATTTTTCTTATCTAGACAAAATATGTATATTGAATGTGTGTACAGATAAAAGTCTATCATTAATATAAACATACATTTCTACTTAGAACCTCATAGTTTTTTAAGTCTGCTCCACTATAACCTCTCTACTAGCCACTGTAAGATAGGCCAGCCACACAAAAACATGGCATAGCCATGGACCACATTTCACTACACTCAAAATTTCAAAAATATTTCCTATTGCAATATTCCTCACATCAAGATAAAAGTGATGTCTCATTGTGAGGCCTTTTTGTAACATCTGGATATAGAACTATTTCACAACACATAGAAAGACTGCATAATTTTGTGTATGTGGGAATTACATGCTACAAACAGTCTTAGAATTAGATTTTCCATTTCATTTCTTCAAACTGTGTCCAGTCCTTAATGTTTTCCACTTTAGAACAGAATTTACTCCCCTAAATTTCCCACAGACCAAAAGCTTGAAAACATTTGTAACTCAGTACAAAAAAGCTACTTTTGACAAAATTACAGGGTTAGGTATGATTGGTGGTGTGGTTATTTTCATTGTATAAAATGTATTAAAAAATTGAAGTAAAAGGTAGCTTGACACACAAAATCAAAGTTAGGCAGTACACATTTTCAACTGGCAGGAATAGAGCTGAACAAATGTTTCAAAATTTTAGACACCTTCATGTGGATGTTTCACTTTCAATGAAATGGCATTTTTAAATGTAAAAACACTCTATTGGAGAATTTCCAACCAGTTTTAGTACTGACTTAATAAACACATGCAAAATTTAATTCCTCTCTTTCTCTTGTCTGTTAGGAATTACTTCCAGACACATGATCTTACCTTAGGCCTTCATCAACTGCCTTTCAGTTGCAGAAACCTCTATATGTAAAAAAAAATTTTTTTAAAAATCCCAGCACTATTGTTGACACAAATATAATTGACTTGGGACAGCTCTCACCAGGCCACAAAAGTCTATTTCAACAAAGAATAACAATTAAAACATAGCCATATTAAAAAAAAAACACAAACCAACAACACAAAAAACAAAACAAAAAAAACAAAACAAAACCCCAAACCAACAACAACCATGCATAAGATGATTTTTTAAAAAACCCAAACAAACAAACAAAAAACCCAAAGCCATCTACTTTTTGTGTTTTACTGTTCTGTGTGTTAATAAAACTGATTGTAGAAGCTTTTACCAGATGCTAGGAAGTTTTTCCAGGATGGGTTCAAATGAAATGAATTCCAAAAGAAGAGATGATCTGGAGGTTCATAAAAAACCTACCACTTTCATAAGTTTCCACAAATAATAAACTTAAAACATCAGATAATGTCCAGCTATCCGATATTTCAATACTTCAGTTTACTGTGGGTTTTTTTCTCAGGCATATTCAGAGAAATGACAAAAGGAACTGTAATAGCCTTATGGGACAGGAAGACTGAGGTTCCTGTAAAAAATGTTAAGTAAATTTCTATAGTGATGCAAAGTCAGGGAAGGGTTTTAAGGGATGGCCTCTTGCCACAGGGTGGAGTTTTGTTTTGGTATCCTTTTAGAGTCTGCAGGTGTTTGGCAGGAGCTGAAATCAGGGCCAGCTGTGATATTTTAGCTCTGATATTTCCCTCCCCATATTTCTCAGAAGTGATGCATCAGAGTGATGTCTTACACCTGATGTACTCAACTTGTGTGGTATGACTGTAACTGCTTTGGAGGAGGAGGAGGGAGGGGGAAGGG
>NW_010194341.1:40492-50370 GCF_000695765.1 Mesitornis unicolor | reverse complement strand
GGGCTGGAGCTGCAGCGAGGCTTAAGCTTAATTTGGGGTCAGGCCAGCCCAGCCCAGCCGGGCAGAGCCAGGGCTGTGCTGATCGAGGCCGGTGCCAGAGAGAGCGCGAGGCATGCCCTGCACCCCCCCTTAAATCCATGAATTTGCAGGGGAACTGAGCGGCTTGGCCCTGGTCAGAGGTGGGTCTGACAAAGGAAAACGGGGAGCTTTTCCAATAGCTTCTTAAAGGGCTATCTCCATAGCCCTTCCCCCATTACCAAAGACAACCAAAAACCCCTCACAGAAAACCCAATACAGGGTGAAAGAGACCTGGAAACATTCAGATGATGAGGAAGGACGGTGTTGCTGCCTGTTACCTGCAGGTGAAGATATGCTACCTGACTTATCCAGGGCAAATACTGCTTGTCAAGAACAGCGTGCTCATCGAACTGCTGTATCACTCGGTCCACATTGACAGTGGGAGCATCGTGAGAGGCAATCAAACTGCTGCAGCTCTACCCAAGCTCTCAGGAGCTGATGGGAAAAGGAAGGAGGCAAAAGTGCTGACAAGCCAGTCTCATCTATAGTAAGCAAGAACAAGAGCTGACATATAGCTTAAACAGTGTATTAACTAACACAATGAAGGAATGACAAAAGCTCAGAGGATTAAGGGAAAAATCTGTTACCCTTATAATTTATAAACACAGGATGCTATTGGACTTAGTATCTCCAGATATATGACAAGGTTTTTGACAATGAAAGGTAGCAGAATTTAGATTAAATCACAGTAACAGGCATACCAAAGGGTCAGGGCTACTCCGTGGTGGGCTGGATCAGGCTGTCAAGACAGTTTGTTGAGCAGACCATTGAGCTGCAGGTACCTCTCAGCCCCCAGCAGGTCTGGGCTTCCTCAACCAGGCCCCAGGGCAAGCACCAGTGACCCAGCTAATTGCTTGTATGGAGTTGCTCTGCAAATGCTGGCTCTTAATAAATGATCGTGCTCTGTAAAAGTATTCTTGAACCAGCTGTGACATGCAAATGTCCTCGGGAGTGAAGGTGCTTAGC
The DNA here is from genome assembly GCF_000695765.1 of Mesitornis unicolor. NCBI lineage: Eukaryota > Metazoa > Chordata > Aves > Mesitornithiformes > Mesitornithidae > Mesitornis > Mesitornis unicolor. The sequence continues at coordinate 49,326 of NW_010194341.1, read as the reverse complement.
AAGATCAGTGTGAACCTGGCATCAGAGGCTCCTCCTGAAGGCAAGACCCCATCCGGCAACACTGACCTTATGAGGAAGAGGAGACATCCAGGCAGGAGCACACAGCACCATTGCTCCACGCTGAGCCTCTTCCAGCAGCTGCAGGAAGGACATGTGTAGAGCCGTGGGTCTGGTCTCATGGTTGAGAGGAAAGCAACATGCAGAAGATCCACATGACAGTGAATTCAGAGGACAAGGTGGTATCTCTCATCCCACATCCCTCTGCCTGCCTTCCCGTAGTGGTGATTTCTCGGGTTAGCAAATATCACCAACTGTGGAGCCCAGCCTCTGTGGGCAGATGGTTTTTTGCCTTCCTAGCAGTACACTGATGGGGAAGTGGTGTGGGACAGATGCTCCTAACTTCCCACGTCAAGCGAGAGCTTCAGCTCCAGGATGGCAGCATCAGCAGCACTCGCTTACATTGATGCCAAAAGCCACCGAAGGCAGCAGGAGGCGATGGTGGAGGCCACCTCGGCAGGAGGGGCTGGGAAATGCCCCAGCCATAAGAGGGGAGCAGGGACATTCAGGCTGGGAATGGCAGCAGGGCAGAGTAGCAGAAGAACAGGGTTCTGGCTCAGTAATGAGTTTTGTACTATGCTGCATTAACTCAGACTAAATTATCTTTTATGCTGCTGTGCTTCAGCTAATAGAATAAATAATATAACGGGCAAGCAGCAGTAGATAACTTCTTTCTTTTGATCGCTGTCAAGGGAAAACAGACCCTTTTATTCCAGCCCCTCTGCTGCTAAGGTGAGGGCAGGTTTCCAGACACTGAGCTGTGTCAGGAGCACCAGGACAACCATCCTGGCTGGGTAGAGAGGAGCAGCCAGGGCTCCTGATGGAGCTCCTGACTGGTTAAGGAGAGAGAAGCCTATTTAAAGGAATCAGAGCCTTTTTAACCTACCTTCCTTTGAAAAGAAAAAACCCACCTAAATATATCTCACCAGAATTAGAGCTTTTAACCTGTTTGCCTCCTGCAGCCCATTGTCCGGCACACCGAGCGCTGTTTCTCTGGAAATGGCAGCGTTAGCTAATTGCTGTTTGAAGTCTCTCCTCTGACGGAGCCGACAGCTCCTGCAGAACGGCCTGGTCAAGCCATCGGCAGCCACGGGGCCGGATCCTGCTCTCCAGAGCAAACCACAGCTGGGTGCCGCACCAGGGAGGGGAGCAGCTGAACCTTACCCATCGCTCACGCATCCTCCCAAAAAACACGGCTGTGATCTGGGGACAGCCACCCTAGCCCCGCCTACGGGGACAGGGTTGTGCCAGCACCCCCTAGACCAGCAGGAGGCACAACGGACATTGCAGTGACAGCTATTGGTATGGGTTTCTTATTTTAGAGTAATTGCTACAGCTCAGGAAACAAAATATACCTTATCATAAGCCAAGGTGATTTTCCTTCAAGAAATCCTTGAGGTTCGGCGTTTCCATCCAGCTCTGCAGAGGAGAGTGCCCCTCTCCCAGGCAGCAGCCAGGGCTAGGGAAGCCACTTTCTGTGAGGGCTGGGGCCGGTGGCACGGCACTGCCCTCTTTGGGTACAGCCACGGCCGATCCCAGGCTCAGCACTGGTGTTCAGCTGGGGCTTTTCTTCCTGCTGGTCCACACAAGCAACTTTGCTCCCCACCGCAGAGGTGAGGTCGGGGATGCACACAGACAGCAGATGTTTGCTCTGGCGGCCTCACCCCGATGAACTGATGGCCAGGAGATCACAGAAACACAGGATGGTGGGGGTTGGAAGGGACCTCTGGAGATCACCCAGTCCAACCCCTGCCAGAGCAGGATCACCCAGACCAGGTCACACAGGAACACGTCCAGGCGGGTTTTGAATGTCTGCAGAGAAGGAGACTCCTCAGCCCCTCTGGGCAGCCTGGTCCAGTGCTCTGTCACCCTCACAGTGAAAAAGTTTCTCATGTTTAAGTTGAGCCTCCTGTGTTCCAGTTTGTCACCATTGCCCCTCGCTGTGTCGCAGGGAAGGGAAAAGCAAGGTTCTATAAGTGTGTTCACTGTTCCCAGGAGAGAGAGAGAACAGGGAAGGAAGGACTATGCCCAGTAATACCATCAGAAATACTGCTGAGAGGGAGTGGGGATTTTAGAAATATGTGTCTACAAACCAACGTAAACGCAAGCACAGTAAGTGTAACAAACAGCTTACTGCAGAGCTACAAACACTCCAGCTATTTTTAGTTATGTAAAAGACCCCAAATTATAGGCAGGATTGCTGTGAGACTTTGGGAAAGAAACAGATTTAACACCAGCACATTTCCCTCAAGGCCAAGGGAAAGCTCAGTACCTTAGGAAAAAGAAATAAGCTCAAGGGGCCATGGAGCCAAAGTCTGGAGTGCTGCTGCCAGTTGCTTGTATTCATAGTAAATTATGGAGCTACTTTCTTTTCTTCTCCTCTCTCTGAAAAGGACTTGGGAAACTGATTGCAAAAATCTGGGGTAGAAAGAGCATCCTGGGGTGTGGTGGAGACAAGAGCGGAGAATGGAGGAGACACCAGCAGGTTGCTTGGTCACTGTAGATCTCATCTTCACATGGCTGCAAGGAGGGGGATGTGTTACCAGAGCGGGCTACATGGCACAGCCTTTACCTGGGAGAAGGGGATCCCAACAGTTACCTGTGTAGAAGCAAGCAAAGGCTTTCATTGAAAGAATTTCTTTAGGACTGGAAGGAAATGCCCAGGGAGGAAGAAATCCATCCACATCCCAGGCACAAAGCATGCACCACCCCAGAGGGCTGCAGACGAGGCAGGTCCAAGGCACTGCTGTTCATAAACCAACCCCTCCGTCTGCTCCAGGATCCCACTGGGAGAAAACACACACATCCATACGCAGCAATGTCTCTGCAATTTGAGTCAGCTCCTGGGGGGGCAGCGCTGCTTCAGCCTCGTCCTGCTCCAGCCCCACAGCTGCTGGGCTGGTTGGACTTGCCAAGCTGCCCTATTTTTGGGTTGTTTGCTGGCACGCAGCACTGCTGTAAGTGATCACCTCTGAGGTTAATTAGACAAGATTCTTCGGTGAGGCCTCTGGAGGAGCAGGATTTCCTTTTCTCCACATAAAGCCCTTTTATTAACACCCCAATAGATGTCAACATCGGAGTGCCCCTGCGACAGTACCCATCACACCACCGGCAATAACAGTGGGTCTATTACAGGAGATTAGGGGGGAACTACAGAGAATTGCACGCAGAAGAGAAAGCAATAAGGCCAGAACAAGTTTAGAAATTGTCAGCTATAACAGCAACCCCAGAAGTCACAGCCGTGCTCATGCCCACAGCAATCAGCCCAGAATATCACATGATATTAGAGTTGCTGCTGCTCGCAGCAATCTCTCTGGCTCATACCCCTACAAATTTCACAGGGACTAGGGATGTCTTGGAGCTGAAGAGGCATAACAAAACAAAAAAAGAAAAAGAAAAAGAAAAGCGGCAAAAAAAGCACACAGTGTTCTCAGTTTAATGCAACGTGACTATTTGCTTGCAAAAATGACTTGGCTTCTCTGTCCCTGAACCTTGCAGGTGTTTGTTTAACAGCCTGCATAAATTGAGGCTAATCGCTGCTCCGCCAGCTGCCGAGGAACCCAACAGCCAGGAGGACACGGCCCTGCTTATCTCGAGTGCAAGGGGAGCGAGCTCCTCCCCAGGACCAGCACTAATCTATTCAGCCCGAACTGGAGCAGCCAGTCTCTCACGCCAGGGATGCACCTGGGGAAGGTCTGCCTTGGCCATCCTTACAGTGCCGAGGGCTGGGCTGGAGGCCAGGGATGTCCCCACAGGCCTGATGGGGGAGCAAACACGTCTGCAGCCTCCCATCCCTTTGGATCTCCCAGCACAGTGTGGAGGGAGACAGGCACCAGAGCAGCTAACGTGGACCCCCCCTCTCCGCCTTGCTTCCATCTCGCTGCGGAGATGTGCCACAGCGAGGGGAAAGGGGATGGCATGGCAAGAGGGAACCCAGCTCCACTGATGAATAAACCATTCAGGTTTACGCACCCCCACTCCTCCAGTGTACATCAGGACATGAATTATATATTTAACAAGCCAACACAAGCAGTTTAGCTAAAGCATGCTTCTGTCATGAGCCCAGGGCATGGGGCAGTTTCCAGGCAGTGTCACCACCTGCTCTTCTTGGGCTTGGGAAGCCGTGGAGAAAGCTTCAAGCAAAGCAGAGCAGTGCAGTGCCCTTCCCTGCAGCAAGAAAAGGGCTCCACAGTCCTCTCCTGCTGCAGAGCCATCACAGCCAAGTTCCCATCCCAGGCTGGTTTGGGCTTCCAGTCACAGCATCAGTTACTCTCTACTGCCCCTGCCAGCCAGTACCTGGGACACATCCCAGCTCCTCTGTCTGACCTGAGCAGCCCTTGCTTCATGGCATCCCACAAACATCCCTGCCTTTGTCCATTTCCATGCCCCAAAGCAGGGCCATCAGCCAGCACAGCACAGGCTTGCATTTAAAACCCAGACCTGCACACCCCAGTGAGCTCTGCAGAGCATCCCCATACGTGAAATCTGCTTCCCCACACACCCACATGTCCGACAGTAGAAAAGCAGAAGTGATGGACTAGTACTGGTGGCATGGCAAGCGCTAATGGTTTCTAGGCAGGGGTAATCATTTCCGATCAGGCTGACATTCACAATGACCAACCCTGGAATAAGGCCACAGGGAAGCAGCTGTACAACGCTAATCACGCACCCAACCCTCGCTCATTAGCTACCCCCAGACCTCCCACCAGCCCAGTTCCCCGGGGCAGGAGTCCCACCTGGATGTGGAGGCTGGCTCAGCACCATCGTGAGCCAGCCCCCTTGCTCCTCCCAGTTCAGCTTATTCCAACCTCATGCTTTCTTATCATAAGAGCCCGACTCCGTTTCAGGGGTTTATTATGCACATAGCTGAAGCTGCTGGAGAACACTTGTCCTCCAGCTGCCGGTGTGGTCCAGGAGGTGGTAAGAAGAACCAAGACCCCTGGCTTTGAGACATTAATCCCACTTCCTAGTGGCCTGGTAACCCTTCCCAGCCCGCCTTGGTGCTGAAGGCCAGCCCTGCTTCTCGCAGGGCAGCAGGGTTATCATGCTGTGACTCTGGAAGGCTTGGGCTGCTCCCTCCTCCTCTTTCACTCCATGGAAATGCATAATAAGATCTCAGCATGAGCCGAGGAAATTGGCTTCCTTTATCTTGCCAGTGCATTGCCCAGGCTAACCAGGGAGCAAAAACACAAGCAACAGCCAGAATAAAATTCTCCTCCAGACAGCAGAGTTCAGCAGTGAAGAAGTCAGCAGCCCCCTTGCCCTTCAGCTTTCCATTTCATTTGCATTTCATTTTCTGGAGCTGCCCAGCTCAGCCTCTGAACACAGTCCCTGCCAAGGCCCAGTGATGCTCCCGGGCCAGATCCCTGCTCCGCAGGTCAGCCATGGTGAGAGATGGCACCGTCCCTGCAGCCTCTGCTCCGCGCATCACGAGGCATCGCCAGATGCGCAAGGAAGAAGCCAGGCTTAAGAAACAAAACCAGAAGTCCCTCCGGCAGCAACCTGGCACACACAGCTTAGGAAGAAGCAGGTCATGCTTCTCCATGGATACCTGGACCAGGATGTTCAAGAGGAAAATCGCAGCAGGCAGGCAGTGGTCCAAACCCATTGTTTTTAGGCACTTAAAGAAGCCAGGACTCCTCTCCATGAGCTCCCAGAAATCAGCCTGACTCTCCCTACAGCACGGAGTTCACTGCAGCATCAGAGACTCTTCCTGCAAGACCCCTGGTAACAAATGGCCCAGCAGCATGCCAGATGGCTAATAAATCCAGGCTTCACATGCCACCCGCTCCTGGGAGCGGTGAGCACTTCCTGTGCCTGCAAACAGGCATTATAGATCAAGCCCAACTGGAGATGATGGCTGATGGCTAAATCCATCGTGCAGAACAACCGCTTCATTAGCGGCTGAGCTGGGTACGTGGTCAAGGAGACGGGGCCTGCCAGAGGATAAGACAGGGCTATTTAGCAATAATTTGTCTAACTCTGCCTGAAACATCAGGGTTACAGCAGCCCCTCTGGAGACAAGACCCCACCACGGGTCCTACACAAACTCACACACCCACAGCAGCCCCTCAGCCCTGGGTGAGGGGACAGAGAGCAGCTCTATTTTGTCATTTTAAAGTGGTCCTTGGGAAGCATGACAAGGTGGAGCCGGTGATTTGGCTCTGGATGAGGTACTTCCTGCAGATCAGTCTTCTCTTTGCCTCTCTTTGGACACTCTCCGAGCTCAGGGCTGGAGGGCATCTCTGCCCCACAGCTCACCTCATCCTGAAGGAGCTGGTTCCCCCAGGTGAAAGGCACAGCCTGCTTTGGAGAAATTAGTCACAGGGCTTTGCATGTCAGCAAGGCTCCATACAGCATCTCTGCAGCTCTGAGCAACACCTTACGCCAGGGAGAGAACAACAAAAACATAGCCTTGAGCCATCATACTGCGAAGATGCCATCCCCTGTGCTGAAAGCTTGAAGGACAAGCATGTAGGGCCTCATTTTCCCTTGACTCCATCCATTTTCTGCAGCTCTACCTCCAGATCTACACAGAGGCAGCTTGTTCATCCTGGCCGCAACACCGGACCAGTATAAGAATACCCATATCACCCTGGGGGGACAAACAAATCAAGCTGAAGAGCAGGGATGGCAAAAGGCATCACAGGATGGTTGGGTTAATACAGAAGAGGGGACAGGTGTTCCTGCTCCTTGGTTTGTTCCCATGCCCTAGGATGAGGGCTGTTTTGGGCAAAAACGAACGTTCCTGGGTTAAAGTCAGCTCCTGGATAAACTCCTCAAATCCCTGGGTGGCAGGACCCCCCTGAGCAGCCCCTCCTGCCCAGCAGTCACATTCACGGGCTTCTCCATCTCAAATCCTAGGCCGGAAAGAAAACTGCTCCAATTAACAGCACTTGCTGCTGTGAATGGGAACACTCTGTAAATAAATTACATCTTGGAAATTAATAAGTGTTGCCTAATTGGGGTTTAGCATCTTAAATTCTTAAAAAAAATTATTAATAATTTAAAAAATATCTTACAAGGCAACAGAAAAGGAGGGAGGAAAGATGTTTTCTAACCCAGAGCAAGCAGCGGGCAGGAACCCGAGGAGACGCAGCCCTGCGTGTTATTGGGCTGCCCTGCTCCAGCACCAGGATTTGTACACCCCAGGGTCAGACTTATTTCTACTGCCAGCAGAGCAGCAGTATCACAAATGGCTTTTAAATATCAAGCTAGCGCTTGAGTGCTTCTAAGGCAATGCATAACGTGCATCAGGGATGGAAAAAAAAGTCCGATAGCATTAGTCAAGCCTAGCCCTTAGCACATGAGCCAAAGAAAACTCTGGCATTCAGCATTTGCAGTCGATGAAGCTCAGTGTTCCTCTCCTCCTTCTCCTGATGGCTGCCAGCTCTCTGGTGTATCCCAGCACTTTTTTTGGACACACTTTGGGCACCTGGGAGCTCTCAGAGCCTCTGGAGTGCAGTATGGGGAGATCATTTTGCAGCCAAACTCCCGTGGTATCGCAGATTCCTGGCAGACGAGTCCCCTGCCACTGCGCTGGCAGCTTCCTGCTGGCTCTGGGCTCTCCTGTGCCAAGTCCGTGCTCCATCCAGCCTCCAGGCAATCTGTCCCCACCCAGGGAGCAATGTGTTGTCCAGATCTTCTCCTTGCCTGGAGCAAGCGTGGACTGGACTGGTGCCCAATAAGAAGCAAGCCTGAGTGCATACTTCTGTGTGATACTGATATTTTGGTCTCCTTCAGATTATTTCCATCCGCCTCCCAGACACACTGGGGTTCCCAAAGGACTCCATCTCCCAGATTGTTCACAGATCAGGAGACAGGTAGCTGGGACAAGAGCGATTCCCACACCTCCAGCTCACCGAGGCTTTTGTCTCCAGACCTCCCCAGCATCCCTCGGGGCAGGCTGATGGACACGCGGCCCAGCTCGCTGTTCATGGCACAGGATCTGCGCTGTAGCATCACCGTCCCCCTTCCCGCACCACACACCAGTACCTTAAAGGTCAAAGCAGCGATCGCCTCTTCCTCTGCCCATCATATATCGACACATCCGGGTGCGCAGACAGACACAGCCCCAGCACACAGCACTGGTTTTTCTCTCCATGAACTCCTGGGAGGGGCTGGTGCATAAAAACCTTTAATGAATGTGACATAACTCCTAGCACAGAGCAGCCCTACTATTTGATGCAAAGTTTAATTTGATTTCTCACTTGAGCAGCTGAGACATCCTCGATATGCTTCCTTCAGCTCCTTCCAGATAAATCTGCTGCACACAATTAGTGCCGGGACTCACCAGCACTTCGCCCCGCTCTAACCTCCGCTCTTTGGAAAGGGCTTTCCATGTCATTTACCCTCCTTTAGCTAGGAAAGCTGAGGTTAAACAGCAGCAGCGATCAACCCTAGGTGGTGAAGCAGGCAGAGGCCAAGGCAGGAGCTGCAGCCAAATCTCCCAGCTCGGGTCACCACCACCACCTCTCCAGGAGAGCGACTGCAGGCAGCAGGGACCCTTCCTGCTGCAAGGTGCTGTGCTCCTCCACAGAAGCAGCTGCGTTTTAGCTACAGGTCTTGCATCAGCTACACAGCGCTTGAAGAACAGCGATGTACAATGCTTTGAAAACAGCGAGCAAACATTGTGATTGCTGTGAAAATACGGGAAGCACAGATGAGAACGTGATGGTGCTTTTAAAAGAGTCTTCAAGTTTTTTCTGGCATCTGTTGACCAGACATACCGCTCTTTCAGCCTACAATCCACAAAGCCTGGGGACCACAAACCTGCT
>NW_010194341.1:0-40461 GCF_000695765.1 Mesitornis unicolor | reverse complement strand
GACCCACAGCTTCCTAAAGCCCAACATTGTCCCATACCACAGCAAGGCACAGGCAAAGGTCTCACCTGAGAACTGGGAGCCCTCATGGGCTCTGTCTGGTTCAAAACATGCCAATGAGCCAGCACCAGCAACACTGGCTCGACCGAATCCCTTCCCTTCCCAAAGCTCTGAAGCACAACAGTCAATTTTGAAATCTTCAAGGAAACCGTTGAAGAGTGAAAGATGGATTTGCAGGCATTAAAGCCACAGCCCAAGGAGCAATCAGACACCTTTGATGGAGAAATCAATGCTTAGGTTTTACAGCATTCCCACTAAGCAGCAGCAGAGCCCTGCGCACACCTAGCGCCCCCAGGGCGAGGGAGGAGAGACCAGCAAAAAGCAGAGAAGCGAGACACTCCACGCTTCTTATCAAGGCCAGAACAGGCTCTGGGGAACTGGAGTCCATGGGGCACGACATGTTTTCAAAAGAGATCCCTCAAAGGATGAGCTGATGGGAAAAGGGTTCATGCTGTACCTCTCTCAGAGGGGGCTTCACCTCGCTGTTCTCCTGTCTCTGCGCAGCTCTGGGCTGGTGATGTCCAGGCTGGCAAGCACCCAAGGACAGCTCCAAGGGGGAGCACACCAAGGAGCCTGACTGACCAACGTGTCCCACCACATCTGAAGGGTCGGGAGAGATGCACATCTCTTCTGCCATTACTCCAGGTCTCTCCTCATCCCCTGCTAGCCGAGACCCTCAGGGGCTCAGCCATCTTCCCCAGCCCATCTCACAAGATCATCCCCACCCAGGGCAGCACACAGGAGCTGCTGCTGCTCTGCCAACAAGCCCTGGGCGAAAAAGATTGGCCTAGAAAGGAAAAAAGGGGAAAAAACATAAATCCTGAGACTGGGATTGATGACGATGCCAGAGGGAAGGAGTAAGTCACGAAGGGAAGAGGAAGAACAAGCCCTGCACCCGACAGGGGTGTTACAAGCTTGAGAGATGTGCTGACAAATTAAAACAGACCAGGAGAACCCCTGATATTTTTAAAAGCCCTTTCTTTCTCTCAGCTTTCTTCTGCTGCTTTGTATGTTGAAAATTCATCTTCAAAAGCAATCACAATGACCCCAGAGGGAAAAACACCCCAGCACAAGGCAGACTTCCCTTTAGGCAATGTGAATCTGTATTACCCAAGCAAAAAAGGCTTTCATCTCAAAATCATTCATTTCCAGAGCACTTGACCCAAAAAGGAAGTCTCCTTTATTTCTGTAAAAGTCACTTTCTCTACCCAAGTCCCACAGCCCCAGAAGGGAGCTGTTAGGCAGCTTTCTGTCTATCCTGGCCTGCTCAGAGCCTTTCTCCTGCCCACACCGTGCTCATTAACAGCCCCACCACTGCCCTAGGAGGGCACAGGGCACTGATGAAACAGAGTCCATGCTGTTGTGGCACCAGGGTGGCAGCAGACGCTGGAGATGAGACCTCAGAGACCGACCCTGCTCCCCAGGGGGCTCCTCTGCCCCTGCCTGGCTCCACAAGCCCCTTCTGCCTAGAGATGGTGACAAAGGGGGGGCCTTTCTCCAACTGTTTTCAGTCATCTGAAGATGCTACCATGGATAAGGATAAGGATCCCTGAACTAAAGCTCCCAGCCCAGCTGAGTCCTGCTCAGCTGTCACAGGCCACTGCCCCATTGGTGACAGGATGGGGGTCACATCCTAAAGAGTACCAAATGCCACAAGATCTGAGGCACAGGACACAGCTTAGTAAATCTACCTCATTGTCCATCAAAAGTCACTGTTTCAGTGTTGAATTCTGCAATACTCGATGTGCAGCTTAGCAGCCCAGCCTCAGGTCAGGGAAAAAGACAACAGGGCCCTCGGCTCACAGAATTATGGCAAATTTCTATAATAGTCTAATTCTCACCAAGCTGGAGAGATGAACGTGGACACCAGTCCCCAAAGTGCTGAAGAAGCACAGGGACTCCCAGAGCTGGTTGCACAAGATCTGTTAATTCCATGGTTTTTAAGCAGCCCTTGGGTTTGTTTCGAGTGCTTGTGAACTCTGCAAGCAGCTCCTGAGCGTAAGCTCCGCTCTCTCCTAAAAAGCGGCACACAGACGTAACAGGTCTGGCTTACACACGGGGCTCTGCCATCCTGGAGGGAGCAGGGTTATCAGGCAGAACTGGCAACAAAGATAAGAGCTTCTGTGGTGATTCCTCAAGCTGAATTGCTCCCTGTGCACTGGAAGGTGATATCCAGTGCAAGATACCTATAAAGCTTTACAGAATAAATACAACCTGCTTCAATCATATACAAAGCATTTCTGCAGAAACATTCAAAACCAGCAGCATGGCACGAACGGAGGGAACAGGAGGAGCAAGGATATCTGAGCTGCTTTTCACTGTATCTAGAGCAGGCAAAGGCAGCACGCACACCCTCGCACATCGGCGGTGCATCAGCCGGTGGATGAGGCAGCTTTACCATCATGAGGTGACAGCGCTGCCTGCGTAGGCTCAGCATCCCATGACACAGCCCCACAGCATCCCCAAGCGAGTCACCAGCCCCATTTTACCCATGGGGATGGCACACGGCCCCCGCTCACGACACTGCACGAAGCCAACTCAGCGCTGCTCTTTTCGCTGGCACGGCCGCGCAGAAACACAGCCCCCGCTTCCCTTCATCCCGGGAAGCGGCACAGAGTGGGCAGCTCTGCACCAGGCCATCAGGAACAGATTCCCACTGCACATGGATTAGCAGCAGGTACAAACCTGCTCCCTTCCTGGCAGGAGCAGAGACGAGGGAGTCACCCCCACCTCGTTTCTCCTCTCCCAAAAAGCAGGCACAGCCCTGCTGTATCTGTTCATCCCCAATCCTTCGACAGCAGCGCTAAGCGAGATGCTCAGAGGCAGAGGTGATTTCTAAATCTGCTTGGGTTGTTGGTTGCTATTTCAAGTTGGGCTGATTTCTGCATGCCTTTGGCAGCATTTTTTGGAGAGGCTCTTTTGCGGTCTGAAGCTCACCATTTCCCTCAGCTGGCAATCCCCCCAGCCCCCCTTTTCTGTATGCCCCAAGGAAACAGGAATTAAAATCTTTATGGAAAATAACTCCCAAAGCTCTCAGAGATTAAAAGGTCCTATTAGACTAATTTTTAGGAGAGCATGGGATGCAGGGAGAAGAAAGCTTAAGCTAGACAAACTATAGTAGAAAATATGATCTATTAAAGCAGTGGATGCTATCAGGGAAGCAAGCAATTTCCTGCAAACCGGCACAGCCAGGCGCATTTCTGCCAAAGCAGATCTGTCTTGCCTTCTCTGCAGCTTTCCCCTCTACCTGCCCCGCTCCTGGCAGCCCAGCTTGACAGCTCTAATGGAGCAATTCACTTTATTGACCTATTAGCTGCCACCTGCCTGGGACACAGCCACAGCAGATTTGCCATTGTGTAAGCAGCAGCAGCAAACATCAAACCCTAAATAAATTTTCGGTGGCCGTGTAGCAGTATAATTAATCACAGGGTCTTCAGAAGGCAGCAGCAGAGGGATAGGCAGGGGAGTGCAGAAGGCAGGGCTGCAGGAGAGGTGGGACATCAGGGTCCCCCCTTCTTCTGCCAGTCCCCACCCTGTCCTGCCAGAGGTGACGCAGGAACCGAGGAGTCAGAGGCAAGGCACGGCTGGAGTCACGGCCGAGGTCAAACTCCAGTGCTCACCCATGGCGTGGCCTCAAGCAAGGGACTGTCTCCCCAGCGTGCTTCACTCAGGTACATCCATCATCAGCAAGTAAGGAGCGCTCACAGCCAGTGTTTGCAGAGGTGAAAAGTTAAGACTTCTGCGGGTTTGCTCCCTACTATGCTGAACTTGCATCTTCCCTTTCCCGCGTTACCTCTGAATCTGGCCCAGAGCGACAGCAGTAAAGGGATGTCAAAGGGAGAAACAGAAGGAAAAGCTTTAAACACCCAGGACTGCATCCTTCCAGCTCCTCACTTGGCAGCTTAGACGTCTGCTCTCCCTGCCTGCTGCACCTCACAGCCATCCCTCTGTGAGTGCACCCATTGGGGATGCTGGTTCCTGCTGCCTACCCAGCACCCAAAATGGTGCATGAATGTACACACCGTCTGGTGACTGCTTGGGTAAAAAATAGGAGGCTTCAAACTGTACTGAATTTAGGACACCGTGCTCCGAGACTGAAGGGTCAGAGCGTGCCAGGCTCTCCCCACAACAACCTGCCCCTAAGTTCCACAACAGAAGTAAATGCCCCTGGGAAAAAACCCATTCCAGGAGACCATCTCCACTTCAGTCTCATCAGGGACTGCTGGGGACAGTTGGACTCACCAAGATCCCAGAAATGGCAATTTGGGAGCCAGGAGGACTTCGAAGGGAGCTGACAGATTCCTTGGCTGAGCAGTCTGCTCCTCCTGCCTTGCATCCTCCCCAGTCCATGGCCCACATGAAGGTGTCCTACTTCAGACAGAGGGGCTCAGCTCTTGTCTATTGCAACAGAGACAAGAAATCAGATTTTTATTTCCTGCTATTGAACAGGAGCCAAACAAGACTGAAGCACAAGTCCTAAAGGCTATGGTGGAGTTGAAGTGTCAGCGTTCACCCAGAGATCAGCCCACCTGAGACGTGCCTCCTCTTCCTCCATACTTCAGCCCCACTCCCTGCTCCCTCCTGCTCTGCACTGCTGCTATCTCTCCAAGCAACACCAAAGCACTGCTGAGCAGAAGCCCTCCTCAGAAAGAAAAAAACCCCCAAACATATATATTTCAGGCTTTGAGCCATGCTTTTAATATTTCACCTTTCTTTTTCTGGCAGAAGAAAGTAAACTCCTTGTGCCAGCTGGGCTGCAATCGCACCACCACATCCCTGCCTCAGACAGCACTGGCTGCCAGCCCCCCCAGACAGATGGAGAATGCAGGGCTCACAGCCCCTTCTGCTCCTGCACCCCTCGGCAGTGGTGGGGTGGCTGCAGAGCCAGCAGCATGGCGAGGAAAAGGCACCGAGGGGCTGCTTGGGAACAGCAAAATTCAAGAGAGATTCAAGTATTGCAGAGCAGCCCTGCACTGAGCTCCGTGGGGCCACCCGGCCACCTTGATGGACCAATCTTGTGGAAGAAGTCTGGGAGAGGTGACAGGTCAGCAACCACCGGGCCACGCTGAGTGATACCTGTCTGTCACCACCATCAAGTTCTGTCTCAATGCCAGCTGCCATCCCACTCCCACAGGAGCTATCCATACAGCATCATCTGTGTCAAGCCAGTTTTTATTTTAAATTTAATGTCTGTAAAGTATTTTGGCTTTAAATTATTCTGCAGACTCACTCAGTTCGGCAGCGCTTCCCCGTCTAGACAGAACAATCTTGTTGTCAGCGAAACAGATTCGCCCTGACATCCCCATGGCATGCAGTGATGCGGTTGCTATTTTGGAGAAAGGAAGAGAGCTAAAAAGCTCTTTTCTCTTACAGTTTTGAAGCGCGATTCCTGTCCATTCAACTTCAAACGCACACCTCACTACATAATCCTGCCGCGGGTGATTTGATCGCTCTGTTAGGAAGCGGCGTGGATGGAGAAGGGGGAAATGGCTCAGCATCTACAGGATCCCAGGGCTCCTGGAAGGGAGGGATTCCCTCCTCTCTTGCTCTGGCTCTTAAACCCAGCTCTCTCCTCCAGGCTGCACACCAAGGAGTGTGGAGACCTCATGTTCCCCTTTGTGATACCGTGGTCTCTTCTCCCAAACGCTGATTCTTTGCGGCTGCGGGGACAAGCCCGGGCTGACTGGCAGGGAGACAGCAGCAGCCTGAAAGAGATGTTAAACCAAGGCAAAATACATTTTGTGTATCAGCTTTGGCCCCAGCTCTCTGCCAGCCTGACAGACTCCAAATGCTTCATTTGTAATTAAAAAAGCACTTCTTTTGTGAATAACCTGCACCAAGGCAGAGAACCCAGAGCGAGCACTGGGCAGCACCTCCTGTTGAGGGAGCCCTGCTGCAGCCTGCAGTACTTGAAGAGGGAAAACAGCCTGATCAAACCAAAAATAATACTGTTCCCCTTTTGCTCTGCCAGTGGCAGATCCTTGATGCCTGCAGACCGCAGTAACAAGTATCAGCTGGGGATCTCTTCATCTCCTCTCCCAATAACACATCCACCTGCCCATCCGACCCACAACACAACAGCAGCGAGGCCATCTCTGCCTTGTGAGAGGCATCGCCCACCTGGGCATCACGCATGGGAAAGGCACAGCCCCCAAAATAAGCCCAGGAAAAGCTGGATGGCATACACAGTCACACCAGAACAGAGGGGTCCTCCATCACAGCAAGGTCAAGCAAGAGCTCAGCCTCAAGGATGCCTCTCGAGGGTGCCCGTGGTGAGGTGGGGATGGAGGAGTCTGATTGCACCAACAGGCACATCCACAGGGTAGCAAAAGGGCCATAATACACCGCTGATTTTATTCCCTAAATGCCTACAGACCTCTAGGAGCTGCCCAGTTCAAAGCAGATTGTCTCAGCACACTTGCATTAACATTTAATCCCAGTGCTAGAGAACCACACAAGAAAACAGCTGCAAACTTACAATACAGAGAAAGGGACTTTTGCTTCTAAACATTCAAGCAGAAAAATGCCTCTATATTCAAAGAAGGAAAATGAATTTGGGAAGCAAGAAGAACCTGCTCTTTGCACAGGCACAGCTGTCCAGCAGTGTAATGGGAAGAGCTACACTTGTGAGAGCTGCCTTCAGGCCACTGTGTGCTGGTTTCCCACCCTCCACATGATTTATAACCCCGTGGATTCATCTCTGTTCTGACCTCTGTGGAGATATTAACCTGCTCGCAAGAGCGATCAGAAACCAGGAGCAAACTGGCTCTGCCCTGTCAGAAAATCCTGCTTGTGTGCACACTTGTGCAGGTGCGATCCTGGGTGTGCCAGAGCCAGCAGAGCTGCTCCTCTGGAGCAGCCACCAGCACATCCACCACCGCAGCCAGGAGCCATGGAGCAGCAGATGGCCCGGGGATCCAGAGAAGCAAAACAAAGTGGTGGAAGATTTCACCATCCAAGAGATGCACCATGCAGAATCAAACCAAAGGACTGTCTGTACCGAGGAAAACGCCACCAGGGAAGCGTAGGGAACAGGACGTGGATGGTGGCCCTTTCCCAGGTGCATTGACACCATCTTACATGAGGTTTTCCATGAGCACATAACCTGATGCCCATAGCTGGGTGGCGAGCATCCTGCAGCAGCAAGTTCCACCTTGTGTCTCCTCCTTTACCTCGACAGTATTATTTTACCAGCTCACTAATTCAGCAAGATGGTTTTGCCATGCAGCTGGGGGACCAGCAACTGCTCCTTTGATCAAATCTTGAGCATTTACTCTCTGCTGACAGGGATCAGAGCCAGCTTTCTGGGAAGGTACCTTCACTCCTCACCCCCTCCACCTCTGCATGCATCAGCCCTGTCGATGCCCAGCTGCACAATAAACAGTATTACAGCACCAGCAGTGTTACTGTCCTCCTGGGATGGAGAGTGTTAATGCATGGGCTGAGCTAGGGGTGGGGGAGTGAAGTGCTGAAAAATAATGCACACAACGCCTCATTATCACATCCTTAATAGCCCTGAAATTGCCATGAGGGCCTCTGTCATTTCTCCTCCCCCTGGGTCGCAAGGAGCCATTCCCATCTGTCCCAGCAGCAGGGCCTGGTTTCCTCATCATCCAAGCAGAGAGGGCACCTCAACACTCAGAGCTGGCATCTCCAAACCAGGCATCCCTGCAGGAGCTGCAGTGGAGTGGCTCAGCTCAGCACAGCTGCTCCAAATCAAGTGACTCCAGGAGGGGCAACTTCCTCCTACACCCTGCTACTGCCCTCCCCAGCGAGAGGCGGACTGTGCCTCAGTTTCCCTGCCTGTATGAAAGAGTTGTAATGTTTCCATACCCACCTTGGTAAAGATCTTTTGCTTTTCATTTTTGTTGTGCGCACACAGAGCTTCACCTATACATTTTGGGGAATTTTCAGCCAGTTCATAGATGCAGGCAGCACTTCTGAGATCAACCAAGACCTGAACTGCAGCTCTGCTCAGGCTTATTTTCAAGCACAAGCCAGCACATCATCCTGGATGTCCCTGTGTCTCCAGTGGGGAGGCGTGTGGACACCAGCCACCTGCTCTGGCCAGGTCTCCTCCGACAGACACAGGACAGCTCAGGCTGCTCAAGATCCAGGCTTGATCAACAGCGCAACTGCTGGTTCCCCAGACCAGGGGCAAAGTCTTCTCACTGAATTAACGAGCTGGTAAAATACCATCGGTTAAAGAAGGAGGCACAAGGCATGAGCAGGTCCTGTATCAGCATTTAGCTACCACGAAGCTGGTGGTTGCACCTTTTAAGCATTGCATCTCAGTTCCACTTTTCATGATGCCTGCATTGAAAAGACTTGATGACTCCCCAGAAATGCCAAGCCAAGAAGCTTTTAAGAACTACTGAACTGCCTTTTTAAGAGGCAGGGGATGTGCGCACCTAATCCAGTCTTAAAACTAATGATTTCATTTACGTTAGGAGAAGCAAGCCAGCATAAATTAATATCTCCCAGTAGTATAACAGAAGCATATTTTATCTGGAGATTATGTTGATTAAATCATCAAGTGCCATAATCTTCCCTTCCTATCACAGTAAGATGGGAAAAGAAAAAAAAAAGACAACCAAAACCAACGCTCTAAAAATACAGATACAGCCTTCCAAGGCACAGGAGGGAACTGCACATTCATCTCCAAGCACTCTCCTCTCTCAAAGCCTGCACGCAAAACTCCCCACCCCTGGAAGAAGCTTCCCCAGCTGGTGTGGTACCAAGAGGTAAAATGAAGCCACGTGTTCAGAACTGAAGAGACCCAAGAGGTGGATGCTGGAGGAGCTTAGAGGCACTATAGTTGCACTTACAGTGTCCCCTCTGCAAGTGCTACTGAAGAAATCAGATGAGGCTTCTCAAGGCTATAAATCTGCTTTCAGGATGTAAGACACCAAGGCCATTAGTCACACAAACTGCAAATTTAAGGGGCTTAGATCTATCACGCAGGAAGACAAAGCCTTAGCAAAAGGGGAAAATATAGACATGCATTTAAAGTATCTTCCTCCCACCTCCCTAATCTCATTTCTGTGTGTTCCTACCTGTTGCTCTTCACCAAATTGAAAGAATAAATCACCCACCTTGATGAATCAACAAGGCCTACCTTGACTTTTTCCAGCAGAGCTATCACCTGCTGAGGGTGGTTTTTCAGACAAAGCCTGTCCTGTGGGACACGACCTCAAACACTCTCCTGCAGCTTTCCACCAGGTAGCGGTGCAGGGACACTCCACTTTTAATGGCTTTGTCTGCTGGCTGGGTGGATTGCATCTGGAGTGCTCCAGAGCCCTGGAGCAGGGCACTTCAGCACCACACCACCTTTTATTGAAAGCCAATTCAAAACCTGCAGTGATGAGTTTGAAAGCTTCCCTGGAGAATGGCAACACATCTTGTTACGCTTGTGGCAGAAGAGAAGGGGTCCAAGGCAAACAAATAAAATAAAAATCCCTGGAACAGAAAGCTCCCTCTGAAAAAGCGAACTCTAAGCACTGTTTATACTGACCCTGACACAACAACTGGTCTCCAGCAAGCAATCTGGATTTACAAGGCCAAACATCAGTGTGAGCAACATTGACTCACTCCTCTAGCCCACTGTTACACAACTCAGCATTGGTGTTCGTGAAATAAGTGGATTTTGCAAAGGAAGGGCATTAACAGCTGTACTTTTATTTGGTTATTGGAAAGTTGGGGCTAGCAGTAAGTTTCTGCCAGCAGTGCTGAGCGTGGGCTGCGGCAACCACAGTCCTGTGCCTCAATCTCCTCATGAATGGAATAATCACTCCACTGGTACGAAAGTTTGGAAGCCTTCTGAAGAGAAACAGCACTATCTGGAAAGTTATTTTAATACCAAAATTAAGTTATCATGAGGAACTCCATGCCCAGTGGCTCATGCAGAAAACCTATCTCCATTCAAATACCCTGTCCCTGCAAGGGGAAAAAAAAATATATATATTCATGGTATAAAGGAACCACGGTTTCAGGTTCTGCAAAGAGGCATTTTCCCAGCAAGGGTTTTTCTCAGAGTACTGACAGTGTGCTGACTTGCAGCCTTACAAATCTGGAAGCTGCAAGATGTCTCCTGACTATTTTCTCTTCTCTCCAGTCGTTCATTTTTGTGGCCCTTTAAGCCCGCACGATGATTCACAAAGCAGAGGACAGTTGTGTTGATTTTCTTGAACACCTTTCAAATTAACAAACTCAGACCCAAGCCCCTTTCTCACCTAGAAGGAAACCACCTAGTCTTACCATATAAAACCAACTTCCCTAGAATGGCTCAGGTGGAGGAATGTAATTTTGGAACAATTCTTCACAGCCTTCCGATGTCGTTTTACAGTAGAAAACCTGTCCTGACCCTCTCTGCCTTCCCAGCTGTGAACAGCATCTCCCTCCTGGGCTTTGTATCCCTTCAGTTCAATTAACAGGGCCCGCAAAAGGCTGAGGACTTCATTTCCTCTCAATGAAACATGCTCAGACACACTAACGCCACTTGTCTTCTGCAGGACTCTCACTCCAGACAAGCCTGACATTTTGACAGCAACTTCACATTCGTTTTTCCCCGAGGAAATGCACCATTATACAAAGTTTAATTTTTAGGCTGGCTAGAAAATCTCTCCCTCTAAGTAAACATCAGACAAACATCTATACGCTGCACGGAATTGCACGTCAAGCCACTCGATAAAACCAACTTATCTGCAGGCAATGAGCCTGACAAATCCTTGGTACAGATGCCTTTTCTCCCCCCACTTTAAATTGTACACAGAGTCCTCAAAGTCTGGCAAAAGGGAGAGGTTTCCACTCATTGCTCAGCCTCATCCTGCCAGCACCACCTCTACTTGGTGCTTCACCCTCCCTACTGAGACAGCTGCCTTGGGAAAGGAGGATTTTGAGGAATATATACAGAGAAAAGCATTACACAGAGGTTGCTTTACCTCTACCCTCACATGCAGAGCTCGAGGTGCGCTGGGACAGCGAGTGCTGTCTGCAAACACCACCTTTGCCACCTCTCCTCTCAAAATAGCAGACAGCCCCGCAGGCAGCGCGGACCCAGAGAGGATGCTCGGCTCCGCAGTGACAGCGGCCATCAGAGTCACGTCATTCTGCTGCTGCTCACACACAGCAGCTTCCTCTTTCCTAAGGAGAAAATTCAATTGAGGGACTTGCTCCTTACTTCAACTCTCCCGAGAGACCAGACTTACAAATGTCTGCATTGTTTTCTAATTCATTTCCCCCTCCCCACGCTGGGGCAGAAAGCCTCCACAGCAGATCAAAGCCCACAAACACCAGCCAGCTTTTCTTCCCTTGGCAAGCCTTTATCTCCGTGGTGCCCTGGAAAGCTAAAGGTGGTAGGAAAACTGTTGTCCTCAGCAAGAGGACTTGTACCTCGCTAGCAAGTTCCACCTTGGAGGGGGAGACCCTCCTTGCCAGGGGGCTCAGGTCCTCTCTGAGCTGTCTCACACAAAACCCCCCCGCTAGCATCTCCACAGACCACCGCTCCACACTCAACATCCTGCACGAGCACATGATTCATGATCCCCAGTGAGCTGCCATCTGTCAGCTGATCGCCGACAGCTCTGATTAACAGACCATCCTCATGTTCTCCACCTACTGCAAAGGAAAACATGCTCTCTTCCAATGGTTTACGCTAACACATTTTTACTTTAGATTTGTAACAAGCTTCTCGCAGTCAACTACCAAGTGTAGCTGATTAGCAGTAACTCATTAGCCAGAAGTCATCTGGTCACAAGCTCTGGACTGAGCCTTGGCCTGTCCAGCTGGATGGAGAGGAGACAAGAGGGTAACACTGAAGAAGAGATAATGTGCTGAGAGGTGTAGATGAAGTTTTGATACAGCTGAAACCCTAGAGAAAAACCTTCAGGAAGGTTACATTTCCCTAAAATCCAGAGTAGAAGCTGAGTTAAGGAAGAAGGGCATTTCTGCTGAATGACGGACACAGCGCTCAGTCTTTGGCAGCTCATTGCACTACCCCAAATGAGTAATCAAGTATGTTCTTATTTACTTGTCTCTGTAGAAACCTTCGAGATTTGCATTTCAAAAATACTATATGGGTAAACACTGCCAAGAGAGGCAGCAGCAGGCACTGGATGCCCTTCACAGCACTGACCATGCAGGAAAGCAGGATGCTTTTGCACTGACGCTGGCTTCTCCCAGCCGTTCTGCTCAGCAGCAGTCGAGATTGCCACAGCAACAGGAGACAGAGGAGAAAAATGTTTCTCTGGAACGTATTCGGTTGCTTTTTAGTGTATTGACATAAGAGTTCATTTATAAATACGTCAAGAGCATGTCGGTGAGAAATTGGAAACGAGAGTGGATGGCAGCACAGCAAGCAAGGTGCACAGGATGAGATTGACCACGCAGGTTCACCTGAGCGCGGTGCGGATCCAGAGTCCTGCGGGAGAGTGCAGGATCTCTGCACAATCAACTCCAGCGACTGAGCAAAGGAAACCCTTTCCACTAACGCAAACAGCTTCGTGGTTACTCAACTCCACCCTGTCACAGGGCCCAAGGAGCCTCTGCCTCCAAAACGCCCACTGGCACGGCCAAGCTGCAGCCTCCTGCTTTTCCCTCAGGAAGGGAAAGCCAGCAGTGCCGGTGCTCACAGCAGGCTGCTCCTCTTCCAGCACTGCTGCTGCTCTGTCAGCCCAGCCACACAAAAAGGCAGTAAACAGGGACAACAAGGTCATGCAGGAGACAGAGGTCTTCCCCAGAACAATTTAAGAGGCTCATTAAACCAGTTAATAGCGCAGGAGCAGCACTGACACCATGCCATAGCGTTTCCAGTTTCTTTTGTCACAGCCTCCCAAAAGACTTGAGCATTTAGCTCGAGCACTAAGTGCCACCTCAAGAGCCCAATCGAGGCAGCATTGTCAGAAGCTGGAGAGGGCAGCTCGTCCTGGAAAAACACAGACGGCAACAACCCTGTTCTTGGAAGAAAACGGAGGCTTCCTCATGCTCTGATGACGACAGCCGGGTTGAGCACCCAGGCACGCACAGCTTGCCCTCACTCCCCATCACAGCACCCATCTGTCCTGTTACAGCAGCTCCATCAGCAGGTGCTGGAGAGACAAACTTGCTCACTTATAAAACAGCTCTGGGGAAGTGTGTCAAGAGCTAAACAAGTACTTTAAGATAAACAATAACTGTTTTTGTGATTCTCTTGGTAGCCCCTTGGCAGCACACTCAGCTCACTGGAGTGAATACTGCAGCAAGACACAAATGACAGATGGGGTCACTGGACCAGGAGACCTCCTTGGTCACCAGTGGCATCACATCCTGCAACCCCCAGGGACAAACTGAGCACACCAAACCTGCCAGGACCGTATTCTTCCAATGTCGGCCTTCATCTGAAACACCACACTGATTCAACAAGGTATTTGGCAATGAAAAGATTGAGAAGCAGCGAAAATGCTCACTATAATTATTTTAAAGAAAGAAATGTAGCAATGCCACAGGATTTAAGTAAATATGCAACACCAACACTGAAACGGGGTGTTGGAACAAGATGTGGTTGGGTGGCTGAAAGAACAAGCACGGTTACAGCCTCTTCTAGGCCTGTGTCTCTGCTTAGTTGCCTGGCTGGATCCATTAAGTAGATCCCCATTACCCAGGTGGGAAACGCACCCACCTGAAGCACTGTGCTGCTCTGTCACTGAGCCCAGGAGGATGACAGATAAAACAAAGAGCTGAGGCGTAATCGAGATGGAGGACCTGTCAGGGCTCTGCTGGAAAGGGAAAAACCCCTCTGCTCAGAGGCTCTGCAGATTGATCCCTTCAGTTGCATCACATGGTGAACAGGATCTGGCACACCTTGGGAAGGCTACAGCCTGTAAAGGTTGCTCCCATCCATTACAAGGCAAGTCTATCCATGTGTTCACCGAAGTCTTCAGCATTCAGGTACCAGAGGGCAGCCACATGCAGAAGACACTGCAAACCAGTCCAGAACACGTACCGCTCTATCTTTCACTGTCCCCATGGCTCTCAAAGTGCTTCAGAGCAAATTAAACTCTTAGACTTCTTTGAGAAAGTCAGTCTTAGAACAGAGAGGTGTCAAGTCAAGCCTTGCTAAATGCTCCAGAAACTCCTCACTATGCTAATCTCAGCTGCTCCCTCCAGGAACAGTTCAGCAATCAGCATTCTTGCAAGCTGCACCTCCCTCGCCCAGACACACAGCAGTGGTCCCGGGAAAAGCACCTTTGCATCCCAAAACATCCGCTAAATGCTCATCTTCACAGCACCCAGAAAGGACAAGCAGGCCCCAGCAGACCCTCAGACGGATGAAATGCTCAGTGAGCAAAGCCCTGTTGTGGCAGACACGCACTGGATTGCAGCCTTGGGACTGGTGATGTTTCTCCATCTTCAGGCAGAGACCAGGGGACAGACACTTTATTTCTGCATTTCACCCAGATTTTCAAAGCTCTCCATAAAATCCTCATTTCAGCGTAAGAGGAAGCAAATCAATAGTTTTGAGTTCTATCAGGGGAAAACAGAACCGATGGCCTGAGCCAGGGCTGGGAACTGTCCCTGACAGCTTCACCACATTATTCCCCTTTCCTGAACTGCAAAAATTCATGCTTGGTACAAAATGAGACCTCATCAATACTCCAGTGCTGCACGACTATCACAGAGCATGCAACCCTGGGTCCCAAGTTACGTGTGAAACTCTTCTGCCATGACTTATGTTCTTCAGGACAGTCTTAAACCAAAGGGTTTAGTAAGTCCTAATTCCAATGGATGAGATTTTTTTAATACCACAGAAATCCTTTCCATTGGAGTATTTGCCTCCTGTCTGTATACTAATTTTGTGCAACTATATTACATGATTTATTATCCTTGGTATTCAGAGCCTTCCCCATTACCCGATGCCTCCTGATGTACAAGGTTTGGAACACTGCTTCCTAATCACGTTAGAAAAAAATATTCACATGACTATTACGCACTGTTACTAAAAGGGTTCATGGGCAAAAGGGTTTTTCTTCCCCGTAACAAATAACTCCTCAGTATTCTGCCATGGCCAGCAGCTACCTTCAACTGTTTATTTTTACAGAAATCAGTTATTGGGTTCATGGGCAAAAGGGTTTTTCTTCCCCGTAACAAATAACTCCTCAGTATTCTGCCATGGCCAGCAGAAGTCAGTTATTTGTCAAACATCCACTGCTTGTCTGAAAATAAACCAAACCCAAACCTCCTCCTCCCTTTTCATTTAATGAGGCGAGCAGACACAGTCCTACATCCACTCTCCAAACCCACGTTCGTCAGGTCAATCAATCTGCTCACTCTGACACCCTTCAGGCACTGATTCCAAACAGGATTTAAACCATCAAGCAGAAACCTTGATTTGAGACACAGCTTTTAACCTCGATTTGCATTTGTCTTTATTTTCATTAACGATCATTCTCTTTCATTAACTGGGATAGCTATTAAAATGGAGATCTGCAGGCAATCATTGCTGTCAAAAGACTCCCAACTCAACAAAAATAAGGAGCACTAATAAAGTGAAATGAAAACTGTATGTTTCATCACTGTTCTGGTTTTTTTCCCTTTCAAGATTTGGGGCAGAACATGTAGATGCAAATTAGGACTAAATGAAAAATGACAAAGCTACCTTAGGCACAGGGAGCAACTGATAGGCTTCAAATTTGAGATTGATTAAATAAATCAGCAGCTGTTCCCGGTGGGTTACATCTCCTGGTTTCAAAGCCCTCAGAATGACTGGCTTTGCTCAGAGCATTGCTGTTCTAGATCCAAAGGCTTAAGTTCCTCTTCCTGTATCGCTGTTCTGTGTCTCGTTTAACTGAGGTTTAGACACTCATCCTGCTTAGGCACACACCACGGAAAATACTTTGCATTTATGTCTTTTGTCACCTAAAGTTTATTTACATTTTAGTCCCAGGGTACAAGGTTTCTCTGAGCCGCCCTCCCCTCCACCTACTCCTTAACATCTGATCGGAGGGGGAAAAAAACAAGAAACCAAAGCCCTTTGTTGGCTTTTTTGGCTCAGTTAAGTGATATAAACCCAAAGAGTTATTTACACACATTTGTTATCTAAGCTGAAAGAATTTTTTAGAGAAAAGCATTCTTGCTTTAATAGGGAGAATCTAAATAGCAGCACTGGCTGCCCTGTAAAGAGACAGGTATTTAATGTACTACAAGATATTCTGGCATCCCAGAAGTCTGAGCTGTTGTTCAACGTTGAAGGCGTCTCGCAAACTCAGCATAACATTAAAATAGCGGAATACTTTCACTGAATGAAATGTGACGTTTCAGTAAGAACAGGTTGTCTCTACATCAACAGAAAAATGGAAATATTCTTCGTTTGTTTTTTAAATACTTCAAGTTATATCAAATTTTTAGCTTTAGAACTGAACAAACTAAAATTGACAACAGCAAACCATAGACACCCATTTGCTCTTTACTTCTGTGGAACAAGAACCCACAGACATGTTTTCATTTTTCTTTCTCTGAAAGAAGAAGAACCTCAGCTATTCACAAGGGTCACAGCAATTTCTTGCTCTTTTAAGCTTTATTTTGCAAGATTCCCAGAAATGTACAAAAAATTGCAAACAGTCAAGACTTCTGTCCTCAAATCACTGTCTCTACAAAATTCCAGATAAAGCACATGAGCTAAAAAAAAAGACCATTTCTTTTATAAGCTCTGACGCCAGGAAAAAGCCTCTTTTGAAACTTTCCAGCAAGTACGATGTCAAAAAGCCACTGGAAGTTGGTTCACTGGGCTGGCCTCCGGTCCATCTGAACACCTCATGGCTGGGGCCAGGAGGGGAACCTTTTCATTTTGCACTTGATCAACATCACAGTTCACTTCTTGGGCGAATGAAGAAACATTTAATATGAGTCAACAGCCATTTGCAATTTAACCCTCGAGAGAAGTGTATTTTTGGCAGAAGGCTCACCTTTCTTTAAAATTACTATAACCATTTCTCAAATTTACCTTTAATGCCGTTCACAATGAGGATTAAATCTTTCCATAGCTGTAGCAAAGCCTTTCCTGTTCACCGAGGGTTTGAATTCTTCAAAAGACTGATGTTAGACAGGGAAATAGCAGACAGAAAAGCCAATTTTCTCACAGAATTTAGGCAAGACCTTGTCTGTCTCCTTGAGTAACTTGTCTCTATTTTTTGAGCCAGTGGCAGGAAATCTTCATTTCCACAGCTGATGTCTATACTCTTGATCTCCACATGCCTCATCCTCACCACAACACATTTTGAGCATCCTTCTAGGATTAAAAATGTACTGCTTCCCCAAGTGCACAATAAGCACTGCATTTTTATCACTTCCAGCCTTGTAAATGGCACAGGCCATTACGGAACAGCTTGCCTGAAAAAAACAGGATACAATATTCATGCACTTTGTTAGAGGAGACAGATCGACTTTTTATGGTGATCAGCTGAGGCAAGAAATACACTTCCATTTCATTAAAATAAGAGACTAAGGACAAAGTAGCCCTAAACCAAAATACCTTCAGTGTAGCAGTTAAATTTGAGGAACGAGGGCTACAAGCCCACACTCAGGACACTCACAAGCAGAAACTATCAAAGATTGATCCAAGAGCACTGGGGAAACTGGCAACAGCCAGGGAACTGACAGCAGGGCCTTGTACAGACCTTATACATCCGTCTTGGAGATCCAAGAGCGGTGTGAACAAGCAGAGTACGAGATCAGGTTTTGACAACTTCCATGCTGAAGCACTGCCCTGAATCAGGATCAGCTCACATAACCCACCTCCCCCGTCAATACGACAGTGCACTTAAATTTCTTCCTTTCCACCCTGACCGCTCACTCTCCCCATTCTTTCTTAGCTTGTTTACTCCCACTACACCTTGCAGTCACAGACTGCAGTCCTTGATCATCTGCAGCAGCACAAGATGCCTCCTGAAGATAACAGCGACTTTCTCAGCAGTTGAGTGTCTGCAGGGGGCTCAGAGAAGAAGGAAATGGTGCAGCAGTCGCACAGGTATTCACCTCCAGAAGACCCTTCCAATTCTGATTAGGGTGCAAACTAGAACTGTGTCCCCTATTCTATCACACTCCCCCATCCCTCGAAATGTAAGAGCACAGCTGATGGAAAGACAGGCTTTTGGCTGCGAGAGGAACTGTTCTTCCCCTCCTCTGCCAAGGAACAGGGATGGTGAACAGATGTTGTTGATTCAGATTAAGATGTGGTTTTGAAGCTATATAATTAAGCTTACACAATGTCCACCTATATCACACCCAGCTCTGAGAGCTGCAGCACTTCCACGCTTCTACCAATACCTTTAAAGTTACCCCAGAACAGATAGCATCACAGCAGCAGACAGATCACCTGCTGTTAGAAGGTTGGCAAGACAGCTCCCTAAAATTGAACGAAAGTTCCCAGCTATTTCCACAAAAATATATATTGATAAAATGTTATGCGTAGGAAATAAATCCTGCTATTTACTTAGCACTTTTTATTATAAGAGCTATGATGCTCATTTTAACGCTCAGTGACAAATCCTGTTTGGTACATCATCACCTTATTAAAAACCTGTCACACGTGCAGAGAATGGTAAGTTCTATTAAGTATGCTGTTAACTTGACAAAACACAGCCTGCTGCTTTCCACCTGACTAACGCTGCAGCAACGATGGCACATTTTCAAGGGGTGGGAGACACACACCCTCTGCTTTCCTCACCAAAGCTCCAGATCCAGTTGAAACACTAAACACAGTAAAAATAGGAAAGGTGGATCAGCCACAAAGGCAAAACATCAGAAACTCAGCCATAACACTCCACTCCAGATCCACGTACGTACATCAGTTACTGGGATGTGACTGCCACCCAACTGCAGCAAGGAAAAGAAATGCAAACAGTCATTTAAAATTCTCCATTTATCCAGGTAAGAAAGGAAGGCTCAACTGATGCTGAACAAGAAGGCAGTTCAAAAGTAAAACCAATAAAACGGCTCAAAGTGACAGATAATGGTAAAGGCAGAAATTACAACTTTTCATCCTGTAATCAAAAGGAGCCCACAGTTCTCTGAACACAGAAGGCAAAGCTCTGACAGCGTTGCCAGCGCGCTGTGGGGCTCACGCCAGTGCAGTCACACGTGGTACTGGTGGTTTCAGCCATCAGCAAAAGACTGGGAATAACAGAGGAATGCCATAGTCAGATCTTTAAACATCTCGGAAGGGAGTACATTCATACAATTACTTGAGTATTTTCACTTGTGCTACTGGAGGGCAAGTGCAGAAACCCAGTGTTATCTCCAGTAATTAAAAAACCCTTCAAAGGGAAACCTTTACATGACATTTTAGGGAATGAAGGTTTCAGCTACATACTAAGAGCATGACAATGCTGCTTTCTACTCTGCACCAGGCTTCTTTAGAAGATACAACAGATCCAGTGTGTTCTGTCAGCAGGGTTCAGGCATGGCCCGTTACTCCAAGCATTGGTAAAGAAAGTGAAATTTACCTTTTGCCTCTCCACATCTATGACTGATCATACTCGTACATATTGTTCATGTGAACCACAGATACACTGTCTGCCAAGTTCTGTTCATGAATCCTCTGGTTTATACTCATCCACCTATCTCAGGAACTAGACTTCAGCAAATAGACATACTCTGCTTGTTCATTGAAGGGTTTTTTAACGTGAAGAGAAATGGAAGCTTCTGATTAACCACATGTGACTGCTTAACTACATTAAAATTGTTATATTAAACTGGGTTTTCAACAGTTTAAGCTGTTCACACGTTCCTAAAAAAAAAGCTTCAGTGCTCAGTCTTTAAGCAGTTTATCCAACAGAGCTGATGTTGTATACCAGGCATTACAGATACATCTCTCAGCTGCAGCTGAAAGCTGGCAAGATTAATCTCCTTTTGCCCAACACCTCGAGCCTTGCAGGGGAAAAAACCCAACAGAAACCAAAAAGAACAAACAACCTCAGGTCTTGTCAAGCAAAGCTTCTTCCACTGGTCTGATTCAAAATGTTACGTTGTTTTCAACATACGAGTCCCATCTATGCACCACGTAACAACGATGAAAAAAGTATGATGTATGATGCAAAGTCTTCTTAAATAGTCACCCCAAATAGAAAGAAAACCTACAGAAGCTTGATGCAAAATCCAGAAACAGTCCAGGGCTGTGCTTGGGTATCACTAAAGATTTAAGGACTACTGAGGATTATGTGGCCAGCCACAAACTGTCTTGGAAGAGGTCACGGCAGTGTTCTCTGCTGCTAAGACGAGTGAACAGGCTGCCATTCCCCATTAGAGATTTGCCTATCCATTGAAGAGAAGAAGACCGAGGAACAGTCACGCAGCCGATCGGCGACGAATCACAAAAACACCTCGCTGCAGCTGTCCCAGGTAGATCCTCATCTTTGTGCTGTCACTGGTTTTCCTCACCCAGATCTGCATGGAAGGAAAAAAAAATAACAAAAAAAAATAAAGTAAAAAGAGATAAGGAGATATATAGGGAGAAAAAAGGAAAACCCACAGAAAGCAATACACAGACCAGTAAGTCCAGGTACTCTTGCTGTCAGATCTGAACATTTCTGTTACTTGGGGTGCACAGCTGATTCAGCTTAAGCCCTTCTCAAACCCCACATTAGGCATTTGCAACCTGAGCAGAGAATGAAATAAGGTTTCTAACTTCACCACCTTAACTTCCTGCTCAAAACAGTCATGAAGAAAAATTACTCTTTCCAAGCATCATCAGGAAAGCAAGTTTCCTTCTGCTACAGTGCACAACAGAACTCTGGCACTGAGCTTCACCTAATCAAGAATAAGTCTCTCTAGATCCACAAATCGTAAAATTATCTGTCCTGGGATTTGCCCAGACAAGTAACTATTAGTCAAATGAAAAGGTTATTCTGATTTTGTTCAGTGAAGCTTTTCTCACAATGTATTAAATAAATTGTATCTGAAGATAGAAGGGCCTCTTTAAAAAACACCTGCATGGAAGAATTCACACAACTTGCCAATATTCAGTGCATTTCAAAGGACAAATTGCCTCCACGGAGGCAGCCTCTCAGAACTTTTAAAAAATAAAAATCACTTTCAGGAAGTTTATACCCAAGTACCTGTACTTTAAAAAGAAAATCTCAGCAAAGTTCCTTTGCATTTTAGCATTCTAATGCATTTAAACATATTTAAGTAAATGTATGGAAAATAGAGAGTTATCCAGCTCCCAGCACTAGAGTACTTTTGGACACAAGTCCAATGCTGTCTACTGTAAAGGACTAAAGGTAGTGTTGGCATGTAATCCAGCCAAAACTTTTTTTATTAAGTACTGTATTAAATACAGGCCTGACAAGAAGATTGATTTAACTCCATTATTTCAATTATAAGTTTACTTTACTAGCAGAAGCCCTCAATATAAAATAAATTTAATATTTGACTGCATTTGTACTTCAGTTATTTCCCTAGAGAAATTAGAATCCACCTCTGCTGCTAATCATCTCTCTCCTGCAACATTTCCAATGGTTTGGTATGTTCTACTAACCAAAAGAATTCTTAAATCTACAAGCTCTGCGCAGCTGTACAGAACAGTAACCTTGTATGGTTTTACACTCTATCACGATATGACAGAATGGTGTATTAGTTTCTCTAATGCTTCTTAGTTAGCTCTTTTCTCTTTGAGCATTAATGGAAATACTGGTGGGGAGACACTCTGCAAATGTTTTTGGTAAAGTTCCTTGGAGTAACTTTGTGTTTCTTCCTTTAGAAACGCTATGAACTTTTGACTCCTGTTTCCAATTGGAGACCTCAAATCTAGGTCTGCCTTCTAGCTTCTGGATTCAAGCAGGAACCAGTAAGATCATAGTTTGGCACCCATGCTTTTGAATGTGGGATGTAATGTGAGGCATGCACATTGTACTCCTAAGAGGACACCTTCTCATTTCAGTGTTCTGAAAAGTATTTATCTACCCTGGTTTTATTGTTGCAGTGAACCATCACAGGGTAAACAACTGCTGTGCCTCCTTGCCAGCCTCTCTCAAATAAACCTCGAAAAATCAAAACAAAACCTATTGTCTCACTTTAAAGTGCAATTCATGCAATTACCATTAACAGATTGCATTTCCTTCAGGTTTCAGGTAAGATGCTCTCAAAAGATTGAGTTTTAATGTTATAAGTTTACAGTAATAACTTTTAAAAATATAGCACTGCTAATTTGATTACATAGCCATTAGCACGCTACTACTACTTCATCTAATTAACCAACCATTGAGCGTAACAACTGTTATTGCAAGGAGAACAGTTGTGATACAAGGCATATCCCATATGCAACTCACTTTGTTGAAAATAAAATATTTTCTCCTAGCTGCCAAAACAATCTAAAGTTACTTTATTGGCTGATTGGAGAGAAGTGCATTCAAGTCTATCATTTCTTTCCTTGAAGTGTCTGGAATCTGCGAGCAAAGAATAAAGTGCTCCCTTTGCCCACCTGATGCACTGCTCAAGCACCAAGCTCATTTGCAGCAAGATGCACATCAATCTTAGGCACGCGCCTCTCCTCACCCGCTTCTCTAAGCCTTAATCATTAGCCACGAGGAAATTGTCTCAGACGAATGACTCGCCTGCCATGGAGGTGATGAATGCTGCCAGCTGACTTCAGCACACGTACTCAGGGTAGCAGGAAGAATCTTCTCCCCTCTGAACAACTACATTTGGTGACAAGATTTTTCCTCATCCTCTTCTGGACTCCCAATGGGATTTTTTTTTTTAAATTTTGCATTAATAACAACTCTATGTGTGTTCTTGAAATAATGGAAACGGAACTTACAAATGTGGTGCTAATGAGATGCAACACGGCAGTTCTCCCCATTTTTCTCTGCCTGCCAAACTTCTCTTAACAAAATGTAGGATCATTCAGAAACGCAGCAAGCGCCTTCCCATCTCAAGGGGAGATCTCTCAATTCAGTTTTATCTTGGATTCAGCTTCTTTAGACATCAGACAACTACATCTTTCATTCATGTTGCTTTCAGAAATCTTTCTATCGGTCCTTACTAGACAGCCATCCAGTTGCCTACACCGACCCCCGACTTTCCCCGCTCCCGTGAAAAAACAAAGCAGCCCAGTACCTCGTTGGCACCCACAGAACTGATCACACAGCTGATCTTAGTGTTCTCTTTCGACTCCAGGTAAATAGCCTGGCTCTTGTGGTACCTGCAAAAATAAAGAACAAAAAAATAACAAAACACATTAAACCATTAGCTGTTCAAAGAACATGAAAAGAAACAGCAGTAACATTGATAAAGCCAGGATTCTACAAGCATTTGGACAGAGTAAATATGAAGCCTTTCTTTCCACAGCACTCTCCCCATCTTTGTCAACATAGGGGGTTGGTCTGCTTCTACACACACCCCCTTTGCATTTAAATGATGCTTCAGAATGCAAGAACCTCATTTAATTCACATTCAAATATGTATGCAGATTACTGAAAGCAGGTTTTACATCTGAAAGAGAGAGGGGCAGAGCACCAAGGCACAAGATAGGAGAGCAGTGACTGGCAAGAAGCCCATGTTTCAAGAGTCAATCGAACCAGCCTTTCACATTTGAGACACAGGATGGATTTTAGAAGGCAACTCCATATTATGCCTGATAAAATGTGACAAGAGAAAATCACAGATACTCAGAAGTTACTCACATTCCTCAATATGAAATTATTAGCGAAACAAAAAAGTGAAAAGTGTATTTAATCAGTGCAGTTTGTGTGTTGTTTAAACAGAGATCTCAAATTTCTAATACTTTATTTTGTGAAAATACCCAAAACGTTAAGTGATGAGTAACTGACTCTGAAGAAGCTGCATGTACCTGCCATAAGGAGGCTGTGTCTATGCATATCAATTTTTCCCCTTTTGTATCCTATTTTAGTCACGCTATATATTTTTCTTAGTGCATTCTGCATAAAACAAAGAAAACCTTTGAAATTCGTAACTGAACTGCTTGATCTCATGGTCTTGCCTTCTTCACAGACCACGTTTCTGGTAAGTGCTGCAAAGTGTGCTAGACAGAACTCCCTGGGGTTTCTGGTTATTCTGCCTAGGAGCGTCCCATGGCCAGAACTAATTTCTAAGTAAATAATTTCTAAGTAAATAATCTTAATCAAGAGAGCAACAAAATGCTTTATTAGTTATAAAAGCATAACTCTATTTCTACTTTTATTCTAATCATTATGTGCTTCATGATTCCCTCAGTAACTATTCAGTATGCAACTCCCTGCATTCTCATTGGCTGACAACCATTTGTCAAAATGCATGGATTAGCATAATCTTTACAGTTATTTTTATAATTTCCATACTGTAAATATTGAAGTCTTCCAGTTTAGTCCATAATCTCTTCCTACTGGCTCATGCACTCAGAATTTTCACACTGCTTGCCAGTAACAGGAACGATAGTGTCAGCTTTTGGCCTTCCAAACACGCTACTTACCAATGGGCTGGGCAAGGTAATAAAACCCCCCCAAATCTGCAACCTTTAGACACTTGGGCCCAACCATTATTCTTTCTCCCTCATTTTAACAGAAAAGATGTCAGTGGGTTCCAGGGCAATAAAGCAGCAACAATGATCTTAGCCAAAAAAAGAAGTAAATCTCAGTTCACTGAGCCCAGGTGTGACTGATTGATATAAAGGAAAGGTGTAAGCTACTACACAAACCAGACCTCACCAACATAAGGGATAAAAATCTCAGTCCAGCAGTGTCCTACCATGCCACGCTGTGAGTGCTTAAGCAAGGAGAATGGATGGTCTTGATAGAATCAGTGCACAAGCTTCCAAGTGCAGAAGACAGCACTGCAAATGCAAACTTTCAAGTGATATCTGTGCCTGCACAGATCATGAAATATTTTTTTCCACTCAAAGCTGTTTCTTTCAGTTTTTGAGTATCAGTGTATTCCAAAGCTAATGACACACATGAAGCAGGCTTCAGCCCCTGGATTTCACATCCCAGGTTACCGTCCATCAGTAAATCTATGCTAACTGTGCACAGAAAAGGCAAGGTAACAAATGAGCTCAGCACTTTCTCACTGAAGAGTTGTCTCGACTCTCTCAAGCTCCACGCATGCAAAGCCAAGTCAGCTGAAGGCACAGTAGCCTGGGACATCTCAGTTACCTGTTCACGTCTCAGCCTTTTGCTGAGTTTATACCTCCACAGGGGAGCAGAAGGGTAGAACTGAGGATAATCCTTCAGATGAAAAACGCAATGGAATTTAAGGTGGCTTTCAAGGAGGAAAGTGCCAATCAACTCCTGCTATTGCAGTAGGTAAAAATACACCACAATTCTGACAAGTGAGGCAAGCAGATGTAATTCAACTTTCTGCTACAAAATATTTTGCTGAAAGGCCAAGGTTTTTTTAACTGCATCTCCACCAGAAGCCTGAAGGAAATCACTCTGCATTATTGCATGCAGAGAAAGCTAAAAGCAAGAGGATGGCTGTTTTACAGTGAACTGTATTTTAGGATCTTGCAGGAGGGCATGAAGCAAATTAAGGATAAAACTCTCAAATCTAATTCCGCGTCCATCTGAAACTCCTCATACAAAGTCTCCACTCTGGAGACAAGTTTGTGAAATGTGTCTGCAAGTCCTTAGGGAGTCCATGACTGCCCTTAAACATTCACTGTTTTGAGATAATGGTCCTTCATGGCTGCTGTCAGGAAAGAGAGAACTTAGTCACTTCTGAGCTGTCAGTTTTATTATTTCTTGTGCACGCCAGCAGCTACAGCCTTGACACACCTTAGGAAAAAATTACACTCCCACTATCAAGAGTTACTTCATTATTTTAAAATACCAGCTACTTTGCACAAGTACTATTACTATCAATCAAAAAATCTAAGCAGGATTATAACAGTCAAAAAATGTAAAATACTTCTCTTAAAACAGCGTAAGAACAAAGAGGACAGGAAAGGCAACAGCTGGAGTTCCTGACAGTGAGGCCCCCATGGCAACTGAATTCAGCAAGATGAAAATATCTGTTAGTACTGTATCTCCCAAATAGGCATCTTCCAGAGAGAACCTGTGCTTTTGAGAGAATCATCTGGGCTCACTGAAGCGCTCCCAGGTTTAAATTTCGTGGGAGTTTGTGAGCTTTACTGACAGATGACTCCACATTCCAGCTTTCCTTTTCTTTTCCCCCCTTATGCAACATTTTACAGTACTCCACATGCTTAAAAGAACAGTTTATTGATCCAAATATATCCTAGAGGAGAGTCACACACAAAAAAATTATGAAAGCAAAAAAGTAATTTAATGAAGTTGTGAAGTGACAAGCGACCTGTTCAGTTTATGTCTGCTTTATGCTTCACAGAAGTTTAAGCTCCAGGCAGCAGCTTCTATCAGCTGTATACACTGAACCCTCGATGAAACTCCCCTGTCAGAAGACCAGCAGAAGAAAAACTGACCAACTGCAAAAGACTGCTGTCGTGTAAAAAACAAGCTTCGCACATATTGTTTTCTGTGATAAAATTACAACCTCGTCACTTGTTATTTTGAGCCACCAGAACACCAAAGCAGGCTACAAATAAGCGTATGACTTGCAAATTGCTTTCTGCTCAAGGAGTGCTAGATTGCCCCCTTGATTATCCAGTTTTGCATGTCTCACAGATTAAATTTAAGACCTACTAAGATTTTCTGCAGAATGTAATATTTTCCTTGCATGTTGCGAGGCTTGCACAGCTATATGCCATAAAACTTAACAGAGCTAAATCCAATCAGCAATTCTGAAGTTGCTTCTCCCATGTGGGTTTGATCTTTAAAGGTTATTTGGATTTGTTATTAGAAACATTTGTCATTCTGCTCATCTGGT
The DNA here is from genome assembly GCF_000695765.1 of Mesitornis unicolor. Classification (NCBI taxonomy): domain Eukaryota; kingdom Metazoa; phylum Chordata; class Aves; order Mesitornithiformes; family Mesitornithidae; genus Mesitornis; species Mesitornis unicolor. The sequence continues at coordinate 13,596 of NW_010194341.1, read as the reverse complement.
GTACAACATTTCTTCTGCCACCTTGTGGAACCACGGGCTGGCGTTCGACAAAACTGCACACCAGGACTGTGAATGCTGCTGACACCACTGTACCTGCCATCAAAAAGTATCTGTATCCTCGCTGACCGGCTTCACAACTACATCACAGTGTCTGCTGGTGGCTCTCTTACTTAATATTAGGTTTGACAAAAACATTTCTCAAGTGTCACAGTGTGCACCACTGACTCCGTGGAAAAGATGTTTCCATTTATTTGAGCCAGTCTGCAAGGTCTAAACACTCCATTATCACTTCTGATTTACCGCAGTCACAATGATTAGCCCTTGGAGGAAGTGGCTAACCTCTCTGCCCAAAAAACCATTTTGTCCTCAAATTCTTATATCAAAGCCAATTCTCTCTGCAGTTTTTGTCTCCTCACTACACAACATTCAGACTGATTAAAACAGAAATTTACCAGAACTCACCATCTCTTATCATAGTAGAGTTTTCCATCTTCTATCCGGGCTTCAAAGCGCTGCGCTGGAGACTCTGCTGGTGTAGCCGGGAGGTGTTCAGGAGAGGAGGGAGAGGCTGAGAACAGGAGAGCGACTGTGTTTAAAGATTGGCATGTGTTCACCACACAGCAGCACAACAATTGCAGAATTGCAATTAGTAAGATCAAATTGAACAGAAATACTAAGCACAGAAAGCTACAAACTCAAATTTCCATTAGAAAAATACTATTACTGGGATGAATAAGCCTCTGCCTTGAGTATATAAATGTTAATATTCACCTGAAAAATTGCTGATAGGCAACACGTCTTCGAATTTGTTTTAACTCTAATTTATAATAAAGTAGTTAAATGGGGTGAGAATTACTTAGCTAAGGTAGTACCACTCTGTCTTAAAATAAATTGTACAGACATATCTAGAGAGCTGAGCACATACAACGAAGTTCTCAATCCCTCCATCAACCTGACAAGCAAGGAAGCTGCCCAGATACATCTGAATATAATGGAAAAACCTCTTTACACAGCTAGATTTTCCCATGCTCAAATGCTTCAGCCACCAAAGATACACACGCCTCCTTTCCCATCCCTGACAAACTTCAGAACAGATGAAGAGACTCCACAAAGTACCCATTCGCCACAGTAGCTACACAAAGAAGAGCAATTACACAGCCAAAACAATTATACAGTCAAATCACAGTCAGCAATTATACAGTCAAAAAGTCCACAATATAATTCTCTGTTCAAAATGGCATGACTGTGAACAAGTTCCAGTGCAACTGGAGACTCACCTGGTCTCTTGGGTGATTTAAGCTACATGGAAAGAGAGCAAAGAAAGGTTAGAGATCTGAAATGAGCCATAGAAGTCTGCAGTAACAATTTCAGATAGTCTTACTTTCAATACTCTAAATGACTATTTAAGTGCACTGTTAACTGGCATAACACATAACCAGAACAGCATGCCATAAACAGCCGGAGGTGTAGATAAGCAGTATCATGATACAAAAGGTCTATAAACTGGACAGTACACCAAAACAAATCAAAACCAAACCCATCTAACACACTGTATTTTTTGAACGTGATTCAACATTTCTCAAGGAACACGAAATACAGGAGATAAATCATTAGAAATACCTCAACAGCTGGCACAAAAAACATGCTCCATTACCATTCTCAAAAGCTTTAATGAACAGCCTCTATTATAAGCAATTAGATAAGCCTTAAAGCATTTAGCAAGCAATAGGTTAATCAAACCCAGAGAAACTATAAACGTACACACTGCACCCTATCCAGTTTGCTGAAGTACAGCGACAGCGGGGAGGAAAAAAACCCCTCTAAAAACCCCTCAAAACCACCCCAGACTACGGCCTAAACCAGAGGCAGCCTGCGATGTCCCAGAAAGACGTGTTAACATCTGTTCAACCGTGTGGAGGAAGAAAGGAACTCTTTAATACAGCTCATCACTTGGTTCAGACAAAAGGTAACATTTTAGATGACAGTCATTTTAATTAGGTTAATTAAACCTATTAAAATAAAAGGGAGTAGATACCATCTTGCTAAATCTTTTATTGTGTTACTTCAGAAAGCCTACTGGGATTAAATAGTCCCACATCTCAAAAAGGAACATGAAACAGAGAGGTCTGTTCTCTTCAGAGGAAAGCATTAGTTTTCTCTTCAAAACCAAGAAATACAAGTCAAGCAATAATCCCTACCTTATTCAGTGTTCTCAGGTCCTCCATTATTTGCTCATCAGTCAACAAATAATTTAGCTGAGGTATCCAGAATTAAGGTTCCCATAAGCTCTTGAAAAGCAAAGCTAAAAATTAAAGGTCAGTGACATTTCTCTTGACTAAACATAAGCCAAAAGGTTTCTGTGAAGTTGCATAGGATTTTAATAAGTGTCATTCTTGAGCATTTTTGTCATAGGAATTAACACCAGTCCATCTCCGCAGAGCCTCATTTTTAGCAGCAAATAGAGTGCAAAATCATTTTAACTTACTGAGACATAACCGTCAATGAAAAACTGTTAGTGCATTGACATTTACTTCATGGAGGCATCAAGCACTAGCGTTTTCAGTGTTTTTCATCTTGAATTTCTGTAGAGAACAATCTGGGAGATGAAACACAACAGACTTATTTCAGATTTTGTACAATGAAGCCAAATTCCACCCAAACCTATGAAAAGAAACTCATCATTTTGCAACTCAGTAGGCAGGAACAGAGAGATAGGGAGAAGAGGGGAAAGCCCCATAATAAACCCAACTCAGAAATAACCGGAAAATGAAGCCAGAGGCACAAAAAAAATCCTTGTGTGAATGAGGGTAAGTAATCCTCTACCACTCACCAGAAAATAAACCCAAAATCTCAGAAGTCAGTGTATTGGAGCCTCATTAGAGGTCCACTATCATTTTGCATAGTTTCACCACCACATCTTCCTACTTCCCTTTTCCACTGCTCCTCTGTCACTTCCACACAAGAAAAACCTAAATACATAGATGGAAAACAATACCCAGACGAAGCAGCAGACCCTCTCTCCAGATTTAATCTACAGTGTTTCTTCAAAACAGTTGTTGAGTCAAAAGTATTCAAAGTATTAAACTAAAGTTAACAATTGCTAGGCTGCATTTTAAGGACCTTGGTTCTGATGGACTTTAATCTTCTCCCCAGTGAGGAAAGGCAGATCAAGTTTCACACTGTGGCTGCTGTACCACACTCAATTAGTAGGTCATGTTCACAATGAAACTCATTTATTTGGGATGAGATAGGGGCACTAATAAATAGATTTTTTCCCCTGAAAGAGCGAACAGAATCTCCAACCAGAAAGAGGTTAATTAAAACTGGAGATGCTTGTGACCATCCTGCATGATCTCTAGAAGTTCAAGGTTTGATATCGCCTTTTTAGAAAATACGAGTCACTCAGAAGTTGTAAGGTAAGGTTTTTTTAATCTGATTTAAGCCATGCAAGTTTGGAATCTAATAATAAGCCTCTGCAAAGCAAATATCATTGCCTTCCTTTCCAGGTGAGTTTAATATACAAATAGAAAAAGTGCCTATCATCACAGAGGAGCTACAAATATATTTCCAGAAGCTAAGGAATATTTTAATTATAAGAAACATCCAACAAAGCAGAAGAGAAGGATTACATATACATATTTTTTCCTCTCTCATGATATATATAAACAAGATAGATTTTAATCTTTTTTTAATTCAAAGAACAAATCTAGCACTCCTTGCTTTTGCGATGCATCTCTCTGGATTAGAGATCTAAAGCCTTTATCAGAAATGGAAAAACTAGTTTCATATGACAAATACGATCTTTCTGGCAAATGTTTTGTCACATCTTCAGACGAGAAAAGCTTTGGCTCATGTAAAAAGCCATTTACTATCTATGGAATCAATTACCTCAACATTTATATTTAATGTTCTTCTAAAGATTTTCCTTTGTGAAAAAAATTGCCTGAAGAATTCAAACCATTCTGACAAAAAACAAAGTAAGTTACCTGACAACACTGAAGTTTAAATTAGGATACCAAGGGATCTCCAAAGCCTGGTTGTGTTATATTCGTTCATCACACATTAGACATGACAAGTTGTGCTTCAGACTAAAATCTGATCCTAGCAACTTATTTCGTTTTCCCTCCTGGACAAAACAACGTAAGATGCAGGGAGCATGCCGGCTGCAAATACAAGAGCCTTGCAATGACTCTGGAAAAGGATATCAGGGGCAGGTTTCCTCCTCTTGTCTGGGATAGGAACAGGATCATTTGGTCGCCGCCTCAGTTTCCTTGTCATAATAGGCTTCACTTCCATTGAATCTGTAGAGTAATGAAGTTGGAGAGCTGATAAGACCAGAGGGGAAGAAGTAAGAAGGAGCAACTTTCTACATAGGGCACATGGGAAAGAATCCTTCGTCTTTCATACAGACAATGGGATTTTTTTTCCATAGCTTCCAGCATGCAAGCTGGGACTGCGGGCAGTGAATTTCTTTGAGGCTAATGCTATCTGCATTTGAACAGATAATTTAAAAGGCAAAGTTCATGGAGTTCTTTAGTAACAAAACTAGGATCATTAATTGCATGTAAAACATGAGCTACAAATCAACTGCTCTCATTTTCTTGCCTTCAAGCTGGAAAAATAACGTTGTCAAAGGTATACAGATAATTACTGCATTCCAGATTGATACAAGTCGGCTGGAGTAATTTTAAACAAACAGTATTTCAATTCAGATTATCTAAAAATGTTTCAAATTATGATTAATGAAATGAACCTAATTAATAAGATGCAGAGCAGCAGCTGAGAGGAAATAAATTGTAGCATATGCACTGAGTAAAAAGAAAAATATCTTTAAAGTTGAAATGCAAGGCTCATCACCAAGTAATTATCTGAAACTACAGTTTGTCCAAGTGTCTACAGGTAGTCTTAAAATTGCTCAAACTCTCACAAGTCATTCCTTAATTTATGAAGATATCTTGAACTGACAAGCAAAAGACCACATCTTAAATGCTAAACACATCATCTCACTTCTCTTTCTATGTGTGAAGAATTATTTTCTCATCTTTACGTACACCTGAATCACATCCTAGGTAGCACTTAAGCCTCTGAAGCCTCTTTGGCTCCCTCTAGATGCTAAAACCTTAAGTAGCTATGCATGTTCAAAATACACCAAATTACTTTTCTCCTTATCTCAAGGGTGCACAAGGATGACCATGCTGCACATCAAGGGAACAAATAATACGATAAAAGCTTTAAAAAAAAAAACCCAAAATGAAGTGCCACCCGCTGAGTGTATGCCAAAGGAAACCTTATCTTCAGGATTCAAAGCTGAATTTGAAAAACACTGAACACTGATAGCCCTGCAAACACTAAAAAGGTAACTTACTGTGTTGAACGTAAGCCATTCTCCTCATTTGCTAAGACTGATTTGCAAGATCCTCAGAAGAGGGGTTTGAAGTACTTGCTCAAGGTGATATGCAGCCAAGCAGAGAAGGCTTTCACTTTTTAAAAAACAGTTTCAAATGAGTTGTCACAGAGCTGTTATCTAGATTGCTTAAAATGTGAATAAGTCAGAGATCAATTTTCTTCTCTCTTTATCTTGGCATCCTGTATCTTAAAATTGTGACAAGTCAGCACCAAACAAGTTTGCAGAAAAACACAGAGTTTGAGAGTCTTACATCTACTGTTAAACATCTGAAAAACTTTTGAGATTCTCAAAAGATTCAGGAAAACTTAATAAAGGAAGTTCTGAAGAGCTGCTAAAGCAACACGAAATTTAACCACAAACAGTCTTGCATGAGGGCTAACAGTTACCCACACCATACAGTGCTCCAGAACAGGAGGCAACTATTGCAACCTAATGAATCTGCAACGCTCCCAGACAGGCCTATTCATCAGGTTGCCAACTTGTATCTCTGTATACACTGAACTTCCACAGGTTTTAAAAACCATCGAGTCCACATCAGTTCCAGTATTCTTATTTCTGAGCCTCCAGCGCATGATCACAACAGAATTCATTACTTCTAAAGAAATCACATGGCACTTCTGGTAGTCTGGAAGGAAGGAGATAAGGGAGAGCTAACACACAGACTGGATCTCTTCTCCACAGTTACTTACATGCTTTCTCCTGGAGTTATATTTGATGAAATAGCTCATCTCTTCAGGACACACTACAACGGGGGGACACATTTCCCTGGAGACGATTCATCTGGTCCCCAAATCAGACTACTAAATACCTCTTTTTACCACTCCTCAGTCTGCCTTTAACTCTGCAAATCTGATCCTGATGTTAACAGCTGTCCCACTGATAGAGAAATTGGATTCCTTCAGACACCAACAACATTGGTATGCAGATTTCCTAAGGTCAGATCCTGATCCACTAACGAAAATCTGCTCACAAGATTAGTACTGGATCCCAAATTAGCAGTGAACAGGCACAGGGTGACAATAGGAAATTAAAGACTAAGGCACAGTCTGCAAGATCAGACTAGACTTCATAATTTAAAAAAAGAGAGATCTGGGAAAGAGCATAGCTCAAGGCGTGTTCCAGACCAGACTAGCCCTAACAATTTGTACAAAGCCAAGCACACTCTTGAATAGGTCCAAATAGGTTTTAATTCTTGCTTCTGAACACTGATTAAATGCTTACCTTTCCTAACTTCTGTAGATACCATGCAAGAAAGACAGAAAAAGTCTAACCCATGGACAGGCCACAGCAACACAACCAATATCATCTGTCCATGAAGTGAGGGAGTTTCTCTTAAATGAATGAAGCAGACCAGCCTTTTGGTTCAGTATCACAGCAGCACAGCTTGCGAAGGAGGCTGATTACCACGCTGCTTAGGTCCACTGTGTCAGATACTGCAAAGAGCATTGTCAAGGCACTAAGGGCACCAACTGGTCTCATGAAAGAAGTCTGTCCATTTTATGTCCATTTTCCAGAGTCTGGACACAAACGTAGCTCACAGATCTATTTTTCTGCCTTTAAGTAGCACATTCCAACCTTTGTTGTTTGCCTTTCTTCAGCTTCTTGATCACCTCTTGCTGAAGAAACAAAGGACACAGTTTACAACCTGGCACGGCAGGTTAGGTCAAAACTGTGGCATATCTCAATAGTTGTATTGCCAGCGCACTGGAACTAACACGGCCCCTTTCCCTGCATGTAAGAAAGCCTATCCACTCCCCTACCATTATTTTGATTCACCTGATAGTAACTCAGGTCACTGAATTTTATTATGAACTCATTTCACCATTAAAAGATCACTAATTTGTGTTCTACATCTGTTGGCATTTGGAAAGCTCTAAAGCCTACACACTAGCCGTCTCTATAAACCAGCACCACTACCTTCGTATCTTTTTTTTCCCTAAGTGCTAGCAGAGGGGGTAAGACAAATGACAGATGCCTGTCATGCTCTTACCTCCTGTTAATTCCATGGTTAGCTTTTCGTTCTCAATCATCTTCTTTTTCTCTTCCAATTCTGCAATCAAATTCTCCTTCAGCTCAATTTTCTTATCTTCAAACTCCTTTGCTGCTGCCTTCTTTTCCTTGACGTAATTTTTTTCCACCTGATCTGTCTAAAGCAAACCAAAGGAACAAAAAGGTTAACTAAGGAACCAATGACTCAAGTTAATGATATCACAACAGCTTCCTTCAACTGCTGTACCAATTAGCTTTTGGTTCAAAACTGTAGCCAGTTCTAAAGATTATCAATATCCGTAATCAACAGAAAACCATCCAAAAATGACTAAGTAAGCAGGACAATATTGGCAAAAGAATTAAGAAAACATTTTAATATTGCATAGCATATCAAGTCTGTAGCAGAGACCTCTTGAGATTAATAAACAGCACTATCATTTACCACCTTAAACAGGCTTTTTAAACAAGCCAAACAGACAGCATACAGCAGCCCAAGAGCAAGTATTTATTTTAATTCTGTATTAATGACAAAGGCCAGAATTTACTTGAAGTAATACCAACAGTACCTCCCAAGTGAAATAACACTAGCTAGAGGAAGAAACTTTCTTTAAATTGTCTAGGAAAATAAGCACAAGTGTTAGTTGATAAAACAGGAGGTTTAGATCTCTTCCATCTGGTTAATACACATTTTGATAAATTAAGAATACTTACTTCCAGCTGGAGGAACAGTTCTGGAAGAGAAGACAGACTTCATTTATTATCTTCAAAGATGCACAGAATTACTTTCCTAACATTTTAAGTCATTGCACATTGCAGCCAACGGAGGCAGTGAACTGAATAGTGCACAAACTCATCCAAACTCTACTCTCACTTTGCAGTTTTACGCTGAAAATAATTATGAAAAAATTCCACAAAAATACATTGTTAGGTTGTCCGCAGACTGTCAGGCAGGTTTGCAAAGCTTTAACTAGATGAAATTCTGCTGTGTAATTACAATCAATTAATACTAGATACAAACTTCCCAGACAGAAGCTTGAAACACGTAGCTGAATGTATAGCTGGCAAAAATTCACAGTTTAATCCAATTGAGTGAATTTCAGCAATGACAAGTTCAGCAATAATTCTGCAGCTGTTGGAGGATTCATCTACTTAACTTGCATGTGCCTGATTTAAGGCTGTTTATGCCTGAGAACACAAGGAAATGGTTACGTATCCCTGAAGTTCAAGTTATAACGTATGGCAATGATTACTTGAAGTCAGTCATACCTATTGAGGTGAATGGATTTCTGGGTGTGAAATAGTCCTGCTACTGATGTTTGTGCAATTCCTAACCACTTCAAATTAAGCAGGATGGGACCCTTGGTTTTCCTGGAGGACATAATACCCAAAACGTTTTCACTCAAGTTTCACTCTTGCCATTTACTAATGGCAAGAAAAGCAAACTAAAGCACCCAGTCAGTCCTCAAGTCACCATATTTCCACCAGTATATTAAGGTTTGACAATACCTAAAATAGTAAAAACTTCTGTAAAGTTCACAGGCTTCAAAGACGGCAGGAGCAACACCGAACTACTGTGTCTTTTTTTAAAATAATTTTCAAAAGCAACAAAATAGATACTAAAGATTGTTAACGGCCCAATAAAAAAAAATCAAACCTTTAGTTTGCAAAGGACTCCACCAGTTGAGCATAGCAGCAGTATTATGGCAGTTATCAAATACAGATAAACCTAAACTGTTGCTTTATTATCTATTAATTCTCAAAAGAACACCAAAACCTCAGCAAGGAAAGAATAATCACAAAAGATCATTCCACCTGTAGTACTAGGCAGCTGGATCTTTTTATTATAAAATAGAACGTTATCATCACCTGCCCTCCTGTGGAAGAAATACGCTGCTGCAGCACTGGTTTTTGCCAGCCAGGAATACAAGTTTGCAGTCAGTCTTAATTTTGTCAAAACAACCCAATATTACTAGAATGCAGCTCTAGTGTACGTTAAATTCATCTCAGAAGACAGCTTCTTGTTAACAAGAGGTAGTTCAATTCACTTAAATTCCTCAAGCAAATACTTTACCATCCCAAGCACTTTCAGAAAGATACAATTTATACTATTCAAAGGTTGGAGTGTGTTCACCATGGTACAACTGCCAGTGCCTCTGTCATGTGTCCCAAAACAATGGCCCAGGCATTACAGGATTCATCCAACTTTTCTAAAGGAAGAACTGCTACATTTCCTTTTTCCACATAAGAACTTCTTATAAAAGCCCTTGCCGCAGTATTCAAAATAAGAACCTACTAGGAAGAGAACAAACAAAAACGATGGAGGGCAGGCAAACAGATCTGATTTCCAAGCCATTTCTCTGCGCTAATAAAGGCTATGCAGAACGGCTGAGAGCTCGGCATTTTAAAAATTAACTGGGAGCCTTCGTTCCTGAAACAGAGCACCAGAACGCAAAGTACAACTCTGCAGAAAGAAGTGGTGCACCTGAAAGTTTCAGACAAGCTGCACGAAAGACCAAGCCGAAGTGGGAGAACATAGGTTAGGCACAGCGCAAGGTAAAAATGCAACAACTTTTCTTACTTGCACTGCTTCACGCAAATCACAGAATCTCAGGAGTTGGAAGGGACCTCAAAAGCTCCCCCAGTCCAACCCCTGCCAGAGCAGGATCACCAGAGCAGGTCACACAGGAACACGGCCAGGTGGGTTTTGAATGTCTCCAGAGAAGGAGACTCCACAACCTCTCTGGGCAGCCTGGGCCAGGGCTCTGTCACCCTCACAGTAAAATTTTCTCCTTATGTTCAGGTTGAACCTCCTATGCTCCAGCTTGCTCCCATTGCCCCTTGTCCCGTCACTGGACATCAGAGAGAAGAGCCTGGCTCCTTCCTCCTGACACTCGCCGTGTACTAAACATTAATGAGGTCAAAATGAAGACTGGAACTCCACTGGTGCTTAGTAAACAGTCAAAAAATGTTCATAAAGGCAAAAAAAAATTAAAAAAAATCAAGATAGATCTTGTCACGCTTCGTGCACTCTCAAAAAACCTACACCCTTGGATGCAGAACTTCTTGTGCCAGCACGTTCCTTTTCTTTAAAGGACAGAACCTCTCAAAAAACCTACACCCTTGGATGCAGAAGAACTTCTTGTTCCAGCACATTCCTTTTCTTTAAAGGACAGAATTACCATTCCTTTTCTTCAGGTGTTGTAAAATCCATTAATTCAAGTTGCATGCAGCACCTTAGAAAGAAATTCCGCTTACCCGCATTTCTTATCCTTTCCTTGTACTGCTGGTCCAACTTTTTCATTCTTTTCTGATATTCCTGAAGAGTACCTAGTAGAAACAAATCGTGGATTTCTACTAGAATTGTATTATTTCCAAGTATTAAAATTTTCTCAAGGAACCATACAATACTTGGAACACAAATACTAATATCTGAAATCAGAAAACTACAGTTCTAGTTTGCTTCTTTTGATAAGCACATTCCCCATTTTTTCAGAAAGCAAACTACTCCATTCAAGAAATGCTTCAGTACACAAGAGGCTTAACCAGAAGTGTTTAGAGCTGAAAAGGATGGGAAGTAGCTGACACTTTTCACTCGGCAGCACGACTGAGAGTCAACACTCAGTGAAGGCTGCTGCTTACATCTTTCAAAACCCTCACCCTTCCATGACCTTTGAAAAGTGCTGAAAATAGTTTAGGAAGAAAAAAAAAGGTTACCTTCCTGCAATTGTTGTAACTGTCTCTTAAGAGATGCCAGTTTGTCCTGATACATCCTGAAAAGACAGAGAACACATAACTTTACTTTGAAAAACAAACATACACCATTTACTTCACATCTGTTTAGGTTACAACATGCTTACATGGATTTAAAAACTTTCCAGAACTTCAGGAAATAAACAACCACCAAACCTTTCATTTGAATAATATTCTTTATCGTTCTGTCTAAAACTCCTGCCACCTCATTGTTTTCACAGTGCACTCAAACCAGTTATTCTGGTGATAGTTCAGGGTAAAACAGGATTTACTTTTTAATGTCAAAACCTCAACTGACATTTAGATCTACAGACCCCAGAAACTGCGCAACAGAATCATTGTGCCACTTTGCCAAGTGTCACTATTTGTGTATTAGTTCCCTACTTGTAAAACAGAAGGTATTTCCTCACGCACATCTTGAAATTATTCAAAAAAAAGCAAACCATCAAAGTCTATTCCTGGTGCTGCTGCAAACCTGCATTTCCTTTCTCACGTATCTGTGGTTTAACACAGGCCGAGTCTTCGTCACCAGCATAAAAATACATCTCTGCCAGTAAGCAAGAGCACAAAATACTGCAAATACACCTAAACATCAAGAAAAGGTATTTCAAGTCTCCAAAACCCCTATCTTCTTGGACAGGACTAGCATCCTGCTGTTCAAGGGATTTTAACAGGCATCTGCTTTTTGCTTGGCTTATATGAAGAAAATATTTATTTTCTTTATAGGATCTGGCTGCAGCAGGATTCATTGGCAGTAAAATTCAGCTACTGCCAGAAACTTGCACCTATGTCTTTGTTCAAAGCAGTAGGAGTGCTTAGTTTCTTGAAAGCATATAGAACAGAGAGAATAACAGACACAAGAAACACAATATACGGACTCATTAGCTATTACACTTGGCCAGGCACTTAAAAAACCCAATCTTGGCCCAAAACACTGTAAAGTTTTATGGAAAAAACAAACAAACCAACACCCCAACAACTAAACAGCACATTACCTTACTTTTGATTAGAACAGGTTACTTACTGTTCTTTCATTTCCACAAAGTCCTCCTCCTCGTGTTTTGCGAGATCGGTTTCACTGGCATCCTCAGTGTCTACATGAGGCAGTAAATTATTTTAAAACAGAGAGATAAACAAATAAAAAAATCTCCAACCCTAGGGCAACTTAAACTCAAATACACAACCATATCAGCCTCTGGAGAGATGAATTCAGAAGTGAAATGAATAACTTCAACTCTTTCCTGCAACGGCAAGTTAACCAAAGGAAATCCTCTGGTAGTTTTGCAACGAAGCTTATATCGTCTAAACAACTTTAACTTTCTTCCCAGTTTAAGACAAGAGGTTCTACACTAACACTCACATGTACAAAGGTGAGACCAAAGCAGTCTAAAGACTCTGAAAAATGTTTCACAGATTTCTTCCTATAGCTTCGCCCGTGACATTGTGTACTGTATGGAAGACAATGACTGAAATGGTGGTAACTGCATCTGCATCTTGACCTGAAACACTCCAAAACGAAACCACTACAACTAGATGCTGTCAGGGTTGACCACAAAGGTCACGCTAGAGATGAAGTTCCTTGCTGCAATCTGAACCTGACTTCTCAGCTGCACGCCACACAGAAATACTTCAACATTTATACATAACAAAGACCAGCGCTACCATAAAGACAGCCCCCGTTTTATGAATAGATCATATAAACAAATTAAATCAGTATGGGACTGCTAGTTTTCTGCTATGCCTTTTCAGTTTACACACGGAGAGCCCCCCACTGAGCAGTACAACATCACCCTGTGGAAGGATCTACAGGTTTGGCCCCAGCCTTGTTGATGAGGGTACCAGGTCTGATGGGGACTGTGGCTAACAGAGCAGCAGGCACTGCCGAAGGGTTACTCTTCACCTCCCCTATTTGTTATTTTATGGATCCTACACACCAAAATACTCTAGGTTTTACCTCCATTTCCTCTTCTTCACTGCTTTCCTGGTCCTTCTCCAAAACTCCTCTTTCTTCTAACATCCTCTCACACCCCTCAACTTCTGTTCACACTTTCTTCTGCCTTAACTGCCTCCTTCCCCCTTGCCCCTTCACACCACAGAAACATAACCAAGCTTCATACCCCAGATTTCTCCACTGTTTTTACCCTGTTGTCCCATATTTTCAATCCTACCTCCGCAGTGCTCTCTATTCTCTTCCTGCCTCTTCTACCCCTGGGAAACCACTTCAACTCCTCCTCTCCACCAGCTTCACTCTTCTACTCTTCCACAAGGAACCCCAGCAATCTAACGGGCCCTTGTTTTCTTTCCATTTTCTTCCTGCTCCTGCTTCCTTCTCCACCAACCCGACCCAAGCCTTTCTTCTCCGATCTCCACCACCCCAGCGCACCTGCCTGGAGCAGTTCCCTTCCTCAGCCCTGTGAGATCCCCCACATCGTCCCCCACAAGCCCCAAGT
>NW_010194340.1:0-1350 GCF_000695765.1 Mesitornis unicolor | reverse complement strand
AAATGGAAATGACCCTTTCAGGTGCTCCTAACAACCTACACTGCAATCAGAGTAGAAGGAATTGAATCTTGGATCCATTATACTAGAGTAAAACCAACCCCATCACTTCAGGAACCACAGTGGAAAGTTAAATTGACTGAGGATCTATGGATAAGACTAACAAAGAGATAAGGACATGTTTACAAGTGCGGCAGCAAAACACCAGGGAGTGGAATCATGGATCCACTACACTAGAACAAAGACACCACTCCGTTTGTGGATGGCAACAAAAAAAGGGACCTTTAGGGATAAACTGTGCTTGATAGATTGTATTCAAAGGGAAAAAAAAATTGTAGAAGTTTTACTAGGATTATTTTTTTATTATTATTTGTGTGTTAAATCTAGGGTTTTTTTAAATCGAATAAAAAATGAAATGCCTGAACATTTTGTGTACTTTCATGTCCTGGATAAGGAATAAAGACTCTCAAGTCCTATTACCAAAATGGGACAAAAATATAATAACACTGCAGCTTCAGTCCAAGAGAGCCAGGAACTCTTCAAGAACCAGCAGAAGCCTGCAGTGGAGAAAGGAGCGGGATGTGAGAAGAACAACTGTGCAGACACCAAAGTCGGTGAAGAAAAAAGAGGAGATGGGGGAGGAGGAGGCGCATGGAGCTGAGGTTCCCCCTCCAACCCGTAGTAAGAGTGCAGGTTGACCTGTCTGCAAGCCTATGGCGGTTCAACGGTGGAGCAGAGATCCTGAAAGGATTGATATCTTTGGTTGTCCCAAGTCGATACATATAAGTTTTACTCATATTTTTATTGTGTTATATAGAAGCCTCACTTGTATTCTTTTCCTAGCTTCATTTGCACAGTGTTACATGTCACTTCTTGCCTGGTGAGATCAAATAGGCCTTGAGATGGTCCGTTATAACAGTGGCTCAAGAGAGTAAGATAAGTGCCAAAGAGGACAAAGAGGACACCAGTGTCAAAATAAGCACATCTAGGAGCTGGTTTAAACTGACATTCCAGGGCAAAGAATGGATGAGCTAATGCCAGGACCATATATGGCCAAAGGAAACCCTAAGTTGAACTAGCAGACAGTGTGAGGAAGACTATGCATGACCACCAGAGGGGGAGAAGACCCTAACCCTAATTTTACTACACATTATTATGCATGCTCGGACTATGTAAAAGAATTCCGGGAACTCATTAGCATGAGACTGCTTTTTCCAGGAAATCTGATGAATATGTATATTTTTCCTGTATATAAGTTGGTGTGTTTTGCTAACTCATTGCAGCAGTCATGGAGGAAGAGATCCCTGGTGCTAGTCCAACATTGCAATAAAGAATGCCTGCTTAATAACAACT
>NW_010194339.1:0-2764 GCF_000695765.1 Mesitornis unicolor | reverse complement strand
GTCCCAGGAACCTTTTCCCCTTTTGGGATAGCCATGCCCCATCTTTACTTTCCACAGCTGGTGAATTGTAAACTGATCCATGATTAAAAAACCCAAAGTCCTGCCTGTGGCACCAGTCTCTGAGCCAGGCATTGATCTGTTGGCTCTTTCTGTTTAACGCCTCAGATCTCCCTGCAACTGGTGGGATAGAGGAGAACACTACTTGTGCTCCAGATCCCTTAACCAGTTGTCCCAAGCCCTTGAAATCCCTTTTCATTAGTATCAAACTACTTGTTGCAATCTCATCCCTGCCCACCTGAAAGACCACCAATGGGTAGTAGTCAGAGGGTTTAACTAGGATAGGGAGTTTTTTCTGTATGTCCTTGACCCTGGCTCCTGGGAGGCAGCAGACTTCCCTGATGAGTGGGTCTCGTCTACAAATAGGACCTTCCACTCCCTTCAGCAGTGAGTCCCCTATGACAAGGACCCGCCTGTCTTTCTTACTTGAGGATGTTTTTATGCGTGGCTTCCTCTGATTTAACCTTGACCATGCCTCTGAGCTAGGTGAGTTGCCTTCCTGGTGTTTGTGTGGTTCCCCCTGCAGAACATCATACCAGTTTTGCAAGGGCACCTGGGAAGGTGGAGCAGTTACCGGGGGGAAGGCACGTCTGCCACGCCTCTTGAGCCGGGAAGAGACAAGTTTCCATTCCTGTTGGTCCCAGGAATGTCTTCTCCGATGACGAGCACCTCCTTGTCCCCCGTCTCCTTTCTTTCTTCACCAACCTTGGTGTCTGCACAGTTGTTCTCCGCACATTCCACTCCTCCACTTCAGGTTTCCTCTGCTGGTTCTTGAAAAGCTCCTGGCTTCTCAAGCTGGAGCTGCAGTGGGGCTTGAGCTTAAGTTGGGGACAGTCTTCACTGGCCGGGCATGATCCATGCTGTCTGCACCAAGCTCATGCTGGTTGGGGTAGGGCAAGAGAGGATAGGCCATGTGCTGCATCCTTCTTAAATACATAACTGTGCAGGGAGGCTGATTGGCTTCCTGCTGGTCAGAGGTGGGTCTGAAATTGGAGCCAGGAGATTTTCTAGCAGTTTCTTACAAGGCTATCTCCATAGCCCATCCCTGCTACCAAAAAAACAAAACCCGTCACAGAGAACCCAGTACAAAGACATAGTTTGTTTTTTTTTTCTGACTGATGAAAGAGAAATGAAGGGTTGATATGTCTCGGCTTATGTTGAGGTTTTTTTAGCCTAAAGAAAAGCGTCATTGAGCTTTAATTATGACATTCCATGCTTGCATGTTTGGTAGTTGGTTTATTCTGGGGCTTTTTGCTTTTTTGTATTTGGGTTTTTTTGGTTGTTTTTCTTTTATTTTTAACAGTTATATATGTAATCTTTTTCTCCTCAGATAGATGAAAGAGAAATAACAGTTATATGAGATAGACTAGGTTTTTTCTCCATTTGACACACAACTGGAAATACATTCAGTAGACATGTTTATTAAAGCCCTTAAGATGTTTCCATATTTTCTGATCCACTAAAAAAGTGTTAAGGGAACCAAGTGAGAAAATCACTTAATTCTTCACCGACATTTCTAAAGTTCACACCACTCAGGAGAGATTCATAAGGATTGAAAAGCATCAAAGATAACTTCATTATATTCCTTTAAATGGTCATGAGGGAAAACAGTGAGTTTATAAATTGCTGTGAGAAAATACAGGAACTGTCATATGAAATATCCAAAGTAAAATAAACCCACATGGTTTGATTAAGGACAGCCAACATGGATTCAGGCAGAAGAGGTCATTTTTAGCTAACCTGCTGGAGTTCTTTGAAGATATTACTGCCACAACAGATAAGGAAAATTCAGTAGATAGTAGTATATTTAGAATTTCAAAAGTACTTAACAAGGTTCCACACCAGATATGAATGACTAAGGCAAAAGAGTCATAAAATGGGAAGTAAAATGGAAGAGTAATGTAAATGTTTCCCTTCATACAAACTGTTTTTCAACTTGGAAGTGGCTTAACTTGGGGCAGCCCAATAGATTATTTTGCAGTATTTCTGTTCATAGTTTCTGTTGGTGTCTTAGGTGTGACAGTTGGGAGCGAAATCCAAGTATGGAGGGGATGCTCTTATTGGAGACAGCAGAAATACATAAAGAAAAGAGAGACAGTGAAACCAGGTTTGTAAAAGTTTAAAATATTTCAATTAAATTTAGAGTGCTTCTAGCCAGGCAACTACAATACACTTACCTGTGGAAAAGGTGGATACTTGTTTATTCAAAATTCTGTTTCCCAGATGAGGCTATAATAAGGAAAATGAAGCTTTTTTTTTCTAGTTGCATACCTCATGTAAGAATAATTATAGATTCTTCTCAAATTGTCTGGCTTGAATAGCAAACTGAGGTATATACTTGCTGCAAAAAGTTTTGAGGTCCTCAGCAAAAAATTTACCTGATATGTTAAAGAGCAACTGTTTTCTATTTTGCATAGCTATTTAAATCAGTGTAGAGTAGTACTGCTACTACTAATTGTCCTAGAAAAGTCTAGAGAGTATTTAACTAAATTTTAAGTTGTTTGTCAGAGGAAATAAAAAGACAAAAAGCGGAAGAGAGGAAGGGAAAAAAAAGGAAGGGAGGAAGGCAGGCAGGGAGGCAGGAAGGGAGGGAGGAAGGGAGAAGGTAGACAGGAGGGAAGGGAGGAAGGCAGGAAGGCAAGAAGTCAGAAAGGAGGGCAGGAAGTCAGGAAGGAAGTCAGAATCACAGAATCACAGAATCACAGAA
>NW_010194338.1:69043-91669 GCF_000695765.1 Mesitornis unicolor | reverse complement strand
AGGTTGGGACTGCGAAGGATGCGGCCATAACAGGTGACATTCCAATAACGACTATCCCCCCTGTTGAACCTCACTGTGATAGCGGTCAAGAGACGGCAGCCGCCCCTGACCCTTCCTCTGTTGATCCACCCTCAGAGCAATCCATTGATCGTATTTGTTTGATGTTTGCTGACGTGACTTCACTGAAAAGCTTTGACTCTCTTACAGGCTGCGGAGATATTATTGCCGACCATGAGGAAGATGTGGGCGGCGGGAGTGGCGGCTGCGAGAAGAGCACTCCTGGGGTCAGCAAGCTGGGTGCCTCCAAGAAACACCCCACCATGGTGGCCTACCAGGGAGGAGGGGAGGAGATGGCCAGCCCAGACCAGGTGGATGACACCTACCTGCAGGAGTTCTGGGATATGCTGTCGCAGACGGAAGAGACCCAGGCAGAAGGAGGAGGAGGTGGAGGAGGGACAAAGAAACCCCAGGGGTTGAAGGAGAACCGAGGTACCGAGGGGGCCCAGAACAGGGTGGCGGTGAAACGTTGTGGCCTCCACCAGATCCCTATTCACCTCAACCACAAAGAGGAGCAGAAAGGCAGGGAGAAGGAGCAGCACGAAGGCATACCAAACAGCGATGAGGGCTACTGGGATTCCACCACCCCTGGTCCTGAGGAAGATGGTTCCACAAGCATCCAGAAGGAGACCATTCCCAGGGACAGCTACAGCGGGGATGCTCTCTATGACCTCTATGCTGAGCCAGATGAGAGCACACCAGCGGGGCCTACAGATGAACAGGTCACCTGCGTGCCACGCTCCAAGCCCGTGTCTCCAATAACAACCACGTGCTCATTGAAAACACCATCAAGCACACTGAAGGACTCCAAGATACCCATCAGCATTAAACACCTTTCGTCGCATCCTGCCAGCCATGGAGCAGATGCCAGTAACAGCCATCACGTCGCACACCATCACCTGGCCAAAAGTGAGATGCACAGAACAAAAATCCCTGTCTCTAAAGTACTAGTGCGCCGGGTCAGTAACAGGGGTTTAGCCGGGACAACAGTGAAAGCTGCCACGTACCAGGACAGTGCCAAAAAGTAGTTGAACAAGGGGTGGAGACAAAGACAGACAGCAAGGTCAGTGTGTAAAAGTCTGCGTAGGAGACCACAGATAATGAATAGTTTTGCATCACCTGAAGAAAGGCACCTAAAAGGCTTACTTCACTGTACTCCTTGGGCTTGCACTTTTTAATCCCTTCTTCCTAGACTGTATGGCTGAATATAAAAAGTCAACTTCTTTTTGAGCACTTTTTTTTACATTTGTATCTTTTTTCTGCAGCACTAAACACTGGGGAGGTTCATTTTTACATGCCTTTTTGGAAGCAGGACTTGGATTATGAACCTAAACGAGCATCCTTCCTCATGCAAAGCAGTGCCATGAGTTCTTCAAGGGAACAGAGTTACAAAACGAGCGACACGAGAGGTTCACCAGTACACTTATCTGTTAATTGTTTCTTGGGGAGGAGTGGAGGGTGGGTGCCTGGCTCCAAAAATGGTGTTTGCACTGCAAGTTGTTGGAAAAAACGCCAAGCGAAAAACAACCAACCTAACAGGTATTTTGCCTGCTGTATGAACAAGAGCACTGCTCAGCAGCAGACTCGATTGACTTGCGTGCAGTAGCTAACTAAGGAGTTAGGTGGACTTGTCTAACAGGAAAGCATTTTTTTGTTTGTCTGTCTGTCTGGTTGGTTTTGATATGGTCTAATGTAAATGGCTAACAGAGACACCTGACCTAGGTTCAGATGTTTACACCGATACTTGTCCGATAATGCATACAATCAGGTTCAGGGAAACATTTTACTAAATGCCAATATATACACACTGTTCACGTTTATACAGTAACTTGCTTGCCATGTGTAAATATATACATATTTTAGCAGATTTACTCAATGCTACAGATTTTTTATTAAAAAATCACACCTGTATTATGTAGAGTTTAAGCAAGAGTTAGTTTTTATAGGTAGATAATTTTACAGTTCTAAAATGATAGAACTTTGTGTAAGTACCTTAAATTAGAGCAGAACTCTGTTTTGTATGGGCTCATGCATCCCCAGATAAGTCTGAAGTGCTGATTTTATTCCAGTGGCACATTCCGAGCGTCAGGGCTGAGGTTCTGACAGCACTGCCACTGCAAACCTCTATTTTCAGGGGTTTAGACAAAGTTCCTCTGGGCTTAAACCTTACAGAGAAGGAACCCAGGAAAGAAACATGTTTTTTAATTATTATTTTTTAAAATATATAAAATTAGTTTTTGACTATTTAAAGAAAGTTTGGGTTCTCGTTACTTTTTATTTTCATTCTTAGTAACGTCAGAATAATTTTACTTTTAAGAGAGAAAAAGAAATATGGTAAGCTAGTGGTACAGAAAATGGTCTGATGAGCTTAGATTTTAGGAGAAATGTATTAATGACCAGGACATTTTTGAATAGTGGTTACTGTACATGGGCATTGACAGCATTTCAAAGAAATTTAATAGGGTTTTAATGTGCCTGAGGACATATTTTTGTGATACACTGAAAAAGCTCCAAAAATCACTGAAGTCTAAAGGTAAATATTATGTATGTACAAAATATTTTGATATAAGTATTTAATCATCAGACCACAGGTAGTATAAAGTATATGCTTCAGTGTATCTGAAAAACCAGATACATTTTAAAAATATACATGTCTATATTATGCAGAGAATCCTAAATTCACATCATTGAAGCTAATGGGTCTGATCTTACATAGCAGTTGGTTTTATTGTCTCTTAAATTGAAAGAAAAAGAGGAAAATAAATATACAGAAGATAAATTTGAAGGATATTAAGGTTATAGATAAACCATAAAAAGTCAGGAAATACCATAATGAGAATTGTATATATGTACATGTGTGGTTCACTGGGGAAATGACCTTATAGTCACAAGGGTGAAATTGGCATCTACTTCTGAAATTACTGCAGGATTTAATACCAAACTGCAACGCCCCAGTGAACAGGGAGAAAGTGTTTGTCTTCCTGATCAGTCCCTGTTTTCATGGTTTGAGTAAGAACCTTAATACACTTCAAGGAAGATTATTTTATACGTTTTCTTTCTAACGTGTATGTGTGTGGTTTTCTACATGCCTGTTAACACAGATGTGTTGTACATATGCATGTGTAGTCCGAACGCACCTCCTCCTTGGGTACCCACACCCGGGCGACAGCACGCGCCTGAGCACACCCGCACCCATGTGAACACTGCCATGCGTGCACGCTCCCACGCACGGGCTGAGGGGATGTGCTGTAGATCTGTCTCCAGACATGCTGGCGGTGATTTCCTTTGCCTGAGAAAGGGATTTGCATTTGGCCTGACTCTGCTCATGCATTTTAGAAAGTTCAAGCTGAAATACCCTCAAAAGGATGAATGTACAGAACATGGAATATTATCCTGATCCTCAACCCTAAACCTAACATTCCTTTTTCTGTTCTTTTGTCTTCATCTGATTGTAAGGGACACATCTTTCCGTGCGTGACTACTCTGCAGAAAAATCATAATTCCCCGTTTTGTTGTAAGGACCAATTGGTCTGAGAGATTGTATAGGGTACTGGAAGTTGAGAGGGAGGGAGGATGTGGTGAGCTTGGGGTAGTACCATAGAAACTGGAAGCACTGAGTACAGGTAGTGGGAGTGGTGCATCTTTAAAATCACTAGGAGCCATCAGCTACCATCTCTACAGGACTTGTGTGGCAAATTGTTCACCATATGCGTTTTGTTTGCATTGTGGCATGTCTGTAGCAAGAAACCAATAGAGTGACACTAGACTAGCTCCTTCTCACATAGTGACTAACACGAATCATCATTAAAATGCTTTGGCTTCCCTTCATTTTTCTCTCTCTCCTTCGTTTTCTGCCCCATTTTCCCTCTGTCTTCTGCATGCGGGCGGGGGCTTCCTCCTCAGTGCTGACCCCCAGTGTGAAGCTGGGAGCCCTGGGCTGGCAGCGGAGCGCAAGGTGGGGGGTGGCCGCGCTGTCTGCCCAGGCCAGGTGCTCCCCAGGCGCTCCCTCAAGCTTTCTATAGCATACCCAGTGTAAGTACATTTTGCAAATCTCTTGGCGGTTCGTTTGGCTGCTTGCAATGTACATATTTTAAGGACAATCATATCCTTAAAAGGAAAATGGGAAAGTAGGTTGTGGTAGGGGCATCAGTGTTTCGAATCACTGCGACATACTGACGTTGATTCAGGGTAATCGTTGTGTGAGACTAAGAATACAATTTAATGCTCAAATTAATTTTGTATTTATAAAACTCACTTTTGTCTCTAAGCCATCTATGTTTTTTATTTTGAAAGGTAATAGAAGGTTTAATGTTTACTAGGGCTTTCGATTTTCATAGAAATATATTTGTATAACTCCACACAATGCCTAAAACCATCATTGGAAGGAGGTTCAAAGGCTTTCTTTCAATCTATATTTCATTTATGAAAGATCCCTGTAAAATACCGAGAGATGCCTAAGAACAAACAGTTAATGGCTTGCTGGATTTAAAGGCTGAGACATACAGAGGAAATAGTCCTGAGGCATTCTGTGGTGGTTTGCGTTCTTATTTATGTTACCCTGTTCAAGCATATATTTTCCTTGGTTTTGGTAGGTATCAAGGTAGAAATGGTGTTCTGAGTCCCAAAGATAACATTGCCAATGCTGTCGTCGTTTTGATTTTCTTAAAGAATACTTTATTTGTTATTTTGTGATCTGAATGATGCTTTGTAATTATCAGCTTGTATGTCATTCATAAAGGATTTTATAGATCAGGACTTGGCATTTAGTTATACGTACTCTTTGCACTTTCAGGTCACTACTAGTAAATTTTGTATGTTCTTAGAATATTTATGTATATTGCATAGCATTTTATAGCTAGCTAGCTACAGTGGTTTCAGTGGCATACATTCCTGTCCTATTTATCAGCACAAAAGATTTCCTTTCGGTAGCATGAAATGATGTTTTTATGGACTTCTTTTGTCATGATAGGAGTTAATTTTCCTGTACTA
This sequence comes from Mesitornis unicolor, assembly GCF_000695765.1. Taxonomy (NCBI): domain Eukaryota; kingdom Metazoa; phylum Chordata; class Aves; order Mesitornithiformes; family Mesitornithidae; genus Mesitornis; species Mesitornis unicolor. Next base: position 86,623 of record NW_010194338.1, on the reverse strand, counting down.
TATGTGTGGCCTGCAACAGACATAAAGCGTCTTATTTTCCCTGTAGTGCATATGCATTTTGTTCTTGCCAGTAATAGGACTCAAACACACATAATAGATTTCAGAAGAAATTCCATTATTAGAATAAGAAAAATCTATGTTCAGTCGTAGTCCGTCAATCACCAGCATTTTCTTTATCCACTGTGAATATCCTCACCGCCATTCAGGGTAGTGGAGGACTGAATTTTAAAAATTATGTGCATAGATGTACACTATGAAAATTGATTCACTGATTATTTTTTAATGAATCTTACTAAATTATTTATCTAAGCTAAGCGAATATTGCACCAAAATCTTCAAAATGTCTTATACAGATGGCATTGTCAGTAAGATCCTATAGGTGCAGATGAGCCAAATTAACAGGCTTTGCTTAGCAAAGCAAAACCTAGTTGTTTTTTAAATTTGTAGCAGTGGCTAAGCTTGCAGATCAAAGGGAGCCATTGGTTCTGCTACGTGGCTGTGCTCAGAGGTTTTTTTCCCCTGCTCTAATGGACTACTTTTCGAAAAGGCTTTTCAGCAAGATAATGGTAAGAAAGAGGCAGTTCCCAGTAACAATAGCCACTTACAAGGCAGATGGTTATCTAACAGCGTAATGGGGGGCTCTGCACAAGGTGGCCTGAAAATGTGTTTTCATAGCTACTGAGATGAAAGGCTGAGGCTTCTGTCTGGGAAAAACAAATTGACACCGACTCAGAAGATGCTGCAGAAATGAGTGTTGGCAGACTTTACACGTGACAGCTTCTGCAGGGTTGTTTTTATTTATTTATTTAGGCTTTTCCTTTTTTTGGTTGTTGTGGTTGTTTTTGTTTTGTTTATGTTTTCATTACGATGACATAACCCCACGTGTCCAGGCAGAATTGCACAACAACTGACTCTTCCGAGATGTAATGCTGAGAATACGCTGTCAGTTGTCTTCAGAGGCCTGGGAGCGGTACCTACTGAACATCCCTCCTTGCCATGGAGGGATGGATGGGATGATGTGATTCCCTTGTCGTGAATTCATGCACTGTTTGCTGTGAACAGGACGTACTGAATCTCTCTTGCTGTTTGTGTTCAGGGGACAGTTTATTTTTAATCTGTCTCACAGGAATTTTTTAGCTTATCATTAGCTCACATCTTGTTTCCCTTGTGAGCATCTCGGCTAGGAACAGACAGCATTGACCTGGTGTTTCCTAGGTCCATTTCTTGTAGAGATAAATGGAAGAACTTGCCATATGCAAAGGAATGAGAGCTATAACCATTCAATACTCATCCTGGGGGCCTTTACTCCAGCAAAAACAGGTTGTTGAAGCTCCTGCCTTAGAAGGCTTCTCCATCCAAAACAGTGAATACTATTGCCTGGGATCATCTTTTTTTATGACCTCTGTGTCTCTTGTTCCCTCTTAGCCATCCTGCAGTAGCTTGGGAAAGTCAGATTTTGACTTAGCCCTCCAGCACTAGAAAAGGGGTGCTGCTGCCAGTGTGTTCTTCAGGAGGCTGCTGCTTCTTGGTCTGGAAAGAAAGAACTCGCCTTCAGAACAAGCTGCAAAGATATGTAAAGTGTAGATCTCTGCTGTGTAATCTTATGCACGTGGGTGAGGATGTTGAGTGATATTTTGCATAGAGTGGACTATAACCTTTCACTTTCCTGGTGTGAACTGTTTATCAAATCTAGCAGGGAAGCATGTCACTCTTGTGGAAAAGCCCAGAAACAGAGACTGTTCCCAGATTATCTTTGGTAAAAATGGCTTTTCTTCTTTCTTTCTGTACATATTTCAATAAATGAACCAAAGTTGTAGTGGAGAGAGGAAAAGGTTATGCACTTCACAGAGCAAGGAGTTTAAACTGCTAGGGTGAAGTAGCAATGGCTAAAAGAAGATTGCTTTGCCTACTTTAACATCACATCCAAGCAATGCTCTGCATCAGAAGCTAAAGCAGCTATGGCCACAAAGTTAGAAAACTGGCATTTGCCAACATGACAATCTCTTTCCAAGGCCCAGCTCTGCTGTGGCAAAGCTTCCACTGACTCCTGTAAGAACTAGAGAAGGTCCTTAATCTCTTAATCTTAAGGAAATAGAAAGTGTTTCTTAAATAAGTCTTCCCTTTTTTAAAAAGATTAACATTATTCAGGTGATTGTGCAGTCTTTTATTACTGTAGCAGTATTTTCACTGATCTGAATGCAAAACATGTCTTTCCGTTGTTTTTCCTGTCTTAACAAGCAGCCACTCCTGCACATAGCTTCAGTGCTCAGCATGTTTAAATTACAGCTAACACAATCACTGCCTTCCTTAATTTAACTCGTGATGGCAAAAACAGGACCAGATCCTTTCCAGAGCACTAAAGCCCTTGCTTATTGTGTCATTGTTCTTGGTTTTTTTTGATATGGTAACTAATGATGCTTCCCTTTAATAATTTCACAGCCAATCTTAAATCTGGTTTTAGGAAAGAACGATATGTAGGAACTGAATGGTTAGAACATCAACAGATTTTTATTATTTTGGATGATGTTGCATTGAAACAGTTGCTATTTCAGTATCAGGTTGTTTTCATAGGCTTTTTATGCAGACATATTGGAAGCTTTGAACATAATGTGCTCATAAAATAAAATTGGCTACATCTGCTTTGAGTTAAGCCTAACCTTAAAATGTAAAAGCTATGCATCTGGTGATGTTTCTTGGTTAATGGCAGCAAAGGGGAAGGTCTGCCTTAACTCACCTGCACCCTGCAGACTGGAGGAACTGGGCACTGCCACTGGGAGAATTTGCTGTCTGCCCCTGCCATATGGTCTCAGTGGAGTGGCATGAGGTGTCACCATGTGGAGGTGTCTGCCAGATTGACAGCAGCAGGAAAAGCCTGTGTGGTGGTACCGTGCTGGGGTGGGAGAGTTGGGATGGAAGCAGGGACTGGGCCTCTGGTCCTTGTGGGAAAAAAGTTAAACATAAGCCTATAAAATCTGGCTCCTTTTTTCTTGTGTGGATGCTTGGATTTGCTGTGTTACACTGAGTTAGGAGCTTTCCACTGCTGGTGGACTACAGTGTGACCGCTCTCATCAACACCCGAGTGTGCCCAGTGCCTTTGTTTCTGAAGGCAGGTTTAGCACAGAGACTTCCACAAATCCCCTGTAGCCCAGCACTGACCCATGGTATCTCACTGCTCTTCCATCCTCATTTTGCCAGGGCGATGTGAAGAGCCAAGGCCTTGGTTGGGTGGTGAGCGCTGGCTGCACCCTTGCAGCCCAAGGGCAAGTGGAGAAGGGATGTAAGACACACCATGCAGTAGCACCACCAAGTCCTAGGTAGACAGCAAGTAACTTTCTGTAGCACGTGGCTTGATAAACGCAATGTTATCCTGCTTTTCAAAAGAGGGGGCAAGACTAAAGCTGTTGGCTTTGCATAAAATTGAAGTAAATCCTCTGCTGTGGGACAGGTTGCAACAGCTGGACAATAATACCTCAGTCCACCACCATTCCCTCTGAAAACAGTAGATCTATTAGCAGTATTGGGTTTTATTAAGATTGAGTGAAGATCCCATAATTTGGCCTCATCTGACTTTTCCTTGCTATGTTTGTCAGCAGAGTCTGCCTCAGAAAAGCTCTAGTGTTGAGGCCTGTGGCCCTGTTGAAATGAGTGATGAGGTGTGAATGTGGTTGGTGCAAAAGACAGATTCAGTAAGTCCAGAAAACACAGCATGGCTTCAGTCTTTTATCACAGCCCAGCTCTGCTTAAATATCATGGTGTGCCTGAAGAAAACGTAGCAGGGACTGCTCCACACTGCATCTGACAACTGATGCTCTCGAGGTTTCCTGTGTGCTGGAAGGGACAGATGTGTCCTGTTAGAAGTCACTTCATCTGTTTCTGTAAGACGTGTTACAGCTGATGGATCACTGTTAATTACAATTTTCCCTTGTATTATTTGTGGCAGCCACCTCCAGTAAGGTAGCATATGATCTGTTCAAGATAATAAGTAAAGCAGGACTCTGTGCTCTTCTTATCTAAATGGTTTGCTGATAATCTGGTGAGTCTGTGTGCACCAGCTTCTGAGTGAAAGCTCAGAGCGCTGAGGGGGGGCTGTTTTTGTCATGGACTGTTAGACCTACTTTGCTCCGTTCCACCTCTACAAACTTTGATGAGTATGTATCTCCTCAAATCACTGTATTCTTAACGCATTTACAACCTAACTGATAGCAATAGATGTCTTTCTTCCCTGGCAGTTCACGAGGATATACTAATCAGTGTTTATTATATTTTTAATTCTGTATATATTTATTTTGGTACTCTGTGTATTTATTGGCACTGATTCTGGTGTTTGCTTATGTGTCATTGTAAATGTTGATGGTTTCAATAGTCTTGCTTCTAATGAATGTAAGGAACTCAGACTAACTGCACTTTTCTTCCATTCAAAAATCTTACAGTGAAAATTATTCCCACTGTCATATTATGTGTTATAATGAATACAGTTAATAAAATCAGTTGTCACTTTTCATTGATGAACGTGAAGGTTACTTTTTGATGTTTGAGCTAGCAACTGAGCCAATCTATTCAGTGTACTGGAAAATATGAGGCTTTTGAAAGCAAGACATTAGGGAATTATGTCCCCAAAAATAGCATAAAAGAGAATACTTGGCCATGTGCACAACTTAATTTTTATGTAGAAGTGGCTTTAGCAGTTTTACTAATAAGAGCATAAAATAGCTAGACTAAATTTGTTACTTAGGGGTGGGCTTTCATAAACGAGAGTTTTGGTCTTCTGGTCTTCTCTTTCATCAGCTTCTTCTCCCCCCCCCCCCCTCCTTAAACCACTTAGACAATAGAAATGGTCAGAGTTCCATTCTGTTTTTCAAATCAGCTTTGCTTCCTGGTTCTCCTGGTCGGGAGCCAGCAGGAAAGCTCGTTCTTTTGGCACAAATTGACTTTGGAGTTGCAGTTTTGGTGTGACAGCTAGAAAATGCAGTCTGCTGTGAGCTACATTCCCCACCTTTAAAACTGGGACTTGACTGCTATGACTATGAAGTGACATTTATAAGAACCTCTGTTTTGCAACTTCTCTAAATTTTTTGCATTTAGAAGATGCATAAAGCATTTGCATCAGTCTTGTTTTAATCCTTAAGTTCATTTATTTCAATTAGCTAAGTAACATTGCTTTGCTAAGGGTTCAGGAAGCCTCCCATGTTACTACTTGTCCATGGAAGATATTGAACCAACCAAAGTAAGAAATGGAATAAAATCTGCTCAAAAGTTTTCAAGGAACAACAAAGCAAAAGCTATGAGAAAGCTCATTATGCAAGTAAGGAGCAGGACATGGTGACACAGTATAAAATGACCCTGTGTTTACAAAAGCGTAATTCCTCTTTTCAATAGCTGGCATGATGCTGAAGAAATGTTTTCCCAGGGATTTAATGCAATTTTACATTGAAGCCTTCTCAGCCTATGTCCCCTATTGCATGTTCATGTCCTATGCATCTAGAAGCAGAAGAGTTGTGGTCTAAATTATTCCCTGCTGCAGAAGATTACCTAGTGATTACCTTGCTTATGTCCAAGTATAGCTATTGGGATTTGTGGGGCAAAGAAGTTGCAGTGAAGTGCAGGGCAAAAGTACAGCAACCTCATGAATCTTGATAACTGCAGTAGCATGGCAAATCCACTGTGACAGAAAAAATTGAGAAGTCTCCTGAAACCAAGCGACTTGGCCCAAATATTCTTTTTGAAATCCAAATGAAGAGGCTGAGTTTCTAATATTGAGCCAGAAGTCCATTTCCAGTTAAAACCAAGATCGGTCGTTTCCGCCAGTACATCTCTATGATTTTCACAGCCACTTACTGGAAAAGTGTTTGCAACGGGAGTGATGACCTGGAAATGTTCCTGTGACCCATTTGCTGAAGATGAATGCTCCATCCAATTGGCAAACCTATCATACAAGAAAGGGAAGAGAATATTCTTGACTCCTAATAATTGGTAAGGAATATTGGCAAGAATAATGGACCGGTCAACTGACTGTGAGTACTAGTCTGATATTAAATCCTTTCTCTTGAATCATGGCATTTTTCCCTTTCATAATGATCATACAGGAGTTATTTACTAGGAATTCACATTGAGCAGATGCCCGCTCCTACCTACCACGTTGCACATCTGCTTCCAATTAAAACCATTCCAGGGTGCCCTGAGGGGGATGGGAAGATGGCAAAGGTTCTGCAAAGGGTTATTTTGCCAGCCGAGGATGCTGCTGTAGCAGCTGAGGACTAAGGACCTGCTTCATCGCTAATGCTACATCACTCCTTTTGCTCTGCAAAGACCCTTAGCACTTGGCTCAGATGTTCAGTTAGACCCTGGGAACAGGAGGCTTTCTGTTCTGACTTTTGAAGGAGACTTGTCCTTGACCAATATGTGTATTTTTTCCAACTAAAGAAAAATGAGTACTTTTTGAAAGATAGAGATGGCGTCCCATAGCTACTGTTTTAAATAGAACAAGAAAAATGCAAGGGGTCTGTTGAAGTACAACTCCTCACAGCTACTCCAAAAGCTTACAAACAGCCCATGCTGATGCTGCATCCTTATGCAAAGACCTTTCATGAAGTGGCTCTGTGCAGCACTCCCACATGAATCCCAGGTGAGATGACCTAGAGCTAAGGGTTGCCACCAGAGGAGAAAGAGAGCTTGTGCCTTCAACAAAGCGCTGGTCCAAGTCCCTCTTCCAGTGCTTCCTTTCCACGCAGTAGTGACCTGATTTACAGAAGGTGCCACATTTTAAACTCTGGTCCATAAAATCAGCTGCCCCTAGCTGTGGTGTTCCTCAGAACTTGTGGTCTGAGGTTTTAAGATAAAATTTCACTAACACTTAAGCACCTGCATTGGGCGGGCTCAAAAGCGTTGCGTGGCTGGGACTGCTCTCCTGTGGGTGACAGAACAGGACAGTCATGGACAGGCTCTTCCCAGCCGCATCAGCCTTCTCTGTTGGTGTCACTTGACGTTCATAGGTCCCTTGGGCAGAGAAGAGACTTGAGTAAAGATCCTCTGGGTGAAGGTCCCGAATGAGCAGAGGTTGACTGGGCAGAAGTGCAGCAGCATCATGGAGGTGGTGGGAGAGGTTGAGGTAGCTGAACCTAGAGCAGCCGCAAGCCCTGCAGGCAGCAGCGTCCTCTCCTGCTTCACAGGGAGATGGCTGCCTCCAGAGCACCTATGTGAATTAAGGTGCTTCAAGAACATATTCAGCTGTAGGCTACCGCACTGTGGGAACAAGTGGTGCTGAGCCTCTAGCATGGAGCTGGGAAGATGCAGGGTGACATACAGAATGCAAAGTAAACAAAAATCCTATGGCTGAGCAGTGTTTTAAGGACAGAAATTATGCTAAATCTGTTTGTCAGGTAAAGCAAATCTGTTCCGTTCCTGCCCATTTGTTCACCTTTAAAGATGAAAACACAACCTAATTTTGCAGCGAAATAGCTTTGAATAAATCAAGGCAAATGTGTCAGTAAATATGAGGAGTGAAAAACATGCTCTTGAGTATGGCTGTGAAGATACTGGCCACAATCTAGAGTGGACATAATAAAACCATCTGTTCTACTAAAATTATGCAGAGGATCAGAAAAATAAAGGGTTACAAAAATAAAATTGATTGTTCTGAGTATTTCTTAAGGAAAAATAGATAAGAATTCAACTAGTCTTGGCCTATCTTTTGAGTAGGGATATATTACATCTGCATCTGTCTTTCTCTGAATTTCTACCCTTCACATTTAGCACTAATAGGTTTTGTTTACTGACAGATAACAAATAATACGAAAATGCAGCACTTACAGTGAAGAAATCTGTCCTGCTATTCTTTTGCTCATAGATGGTTTTTTTCCCCCGTGTTAACAAATTAAGCTTTTGATCCTTCCAATTAGACCACATCCAGTCATTATCATGCCACATTTAAGGTTTGATTATGCAGCTGCTGCATCTGAACAGCTTCATTCAAATCTGTAAGAAATACTCATATGCAGCAACTGCAGAAATGGTGCTTGCATCCTTTGCAGAGCTGCCTATTGCTGCTTTCTCAGGGGCTTAGGATATTTATGTCTATCATCACTACCTGATGTTGAATTTGCCTGTATTTTCTTTTCCTAGGGTCTGATAGAAAATCCCATAAATCTGCAAGTTTTATGAAAAAACAGTTGGACCAGATTACACAGTTAAGTTAACTTGTCTATGCCAGATCTTCATTCTCCCTGAAGATGTAACATGTATTCAGACCGATTTAAAATAAATGACTGTATTGGAAAACAAAACAGACATCAGAGCACAGGCATAAAGGCAAATGTCAGCCCCTGGCTCTGAAATGACTGGGACCCTCAATCCGAGCTATGAAACCTTACATTTCTGCCTCAGTGCAGGCAAACACAGAGCACTATTTATAGCACTGCCTTTTACTACCCTTCTGTTAGAACAGGCTTCATTGGAGGATTTACATGACTAATGAAAAGCAAAAGCCTTTTGTACTTGGTTTCCATAAGAGAAGGCCAGCGTGAAGCTGCTGTTCACTGGGCTGAATTACAGAAAATATCAGTTACTAGAAAACCAGTTACTATTTCAAAGGCATCTGTTACCATGGCATAGGTCTCCTCTCCCTTCTCCATGCCCTAGATTTAGCACCAATGATGGGAGCTTAGTGAAAGCTCAAAAAGAACGGTTCTTACTTCTGAAAAATAAAATGCATAGTCAAGGAAGATCACATGTTTTCATGGCAACTAAGGAGTAAAGGGTTAAGGCCTAGGTGATGGCTCTAAACCAATAAACAGCACAAAAGACTCCTATTAGCAAATCAAAAGCCCAATATGCTCTCATTTCCCTCCTTGTATCGTCAACTAAATGCTTTGGGCCACAAAGTTACTGTTCCTGTCAAGGACAACAATCAGCATGAGGTGATTATTTTAGATTCTGCTACATACCCTGAAGTCTTGTGAAAATGAAGACCAACCCTCCCTTCACCCTCTGCTCCAATTTCCAGGACAGAGCAGGCCCATCAGAGAGTCCCCATCCTTTCATTTCCCTGTGCCAGCTGCAGGCACCCAGGCTGTCCCCAGAGATGCCACTTTCTCACAGATGCGTGCCTCTTCCTGCCTTCCAGATGGCAGCGGGCTTCTTAACAAGCTCCCTGATTTCTCTTTCCCCCTTGGGATGTCATTTCCACGTTATCTTGTCACATCTGCTTTTCTCCAGTTAGATGATGTGCAGGAGCACGAGATGTAATTCTTCTTCAGGAGGGTATTACCAACCTGCAGCTCCCATGGCCATTTTGGAGCTCCCTGCTGCAGGAGTGCACCCGTGCAGTGCGAATCACTGATGCTCTTGTGAGCCAGTGACAGCCTCTGCCCCAGCTGCGGAGCAGAGGTAAGGACCACTTTGTTGAGGTTTGCAGGCCGCTTGCTTCTTTGCCTTGTTCTGCATCACTGAACTTACTCTTTCCTCCCTAGAGCTTTTCTGCAGGGCTTCTGGAGGCTCCCCGGTGCTGTTACAAGGCTGTTGAACATGGCTCAGGAAGAAGGCGAATGGACAGAGAACAGTGCAAGGTATTGGAGTCAGGCTGTGATATCCTCTCACACATGTCCTCTGTGACCTTCAGTGCAAAACTCCACCTCTTTGCTTTTTCCGCCTCTAAATGGGGATTGTGATCCTTCTACAGGAAAGGTTTCATGTGGCCAAATCCTTCATTGTTTACCCCACTGCCTGTAAAGCGATTTGAGGCATGGGTAGAGGCACGGTGCAACAGCAGCATTCTCTCATTTCCCCCATCTGCCAGATTCACCAGGGGCACATATGGCCATAACCTGAATGAGAAGAGGGGAGGAAAAATTCTCTTTCCCATATTTTTTGCACAGGATGGCAGTGGTAAGTTCCCAGGGTGAGAATTTGGCTGAAGAGGGGCCATGAAGCTGCCTTCTCATCTCCCTGGCTATGGTGCTGGTGCCCCTGGGGCTCTGCAAACGGACGATTAAAGAGCTGGAGAAGAAGGTGTCAAGGAGAACCAGCAGCATCATGGAGCAGTGGGAGAAGGGTGTTATACCCCACTGAAGACCCACAGTGGGACTCCTTACCCTGTCAGGGGCAGAAAAGGGAGAGATGCGGGAGCTAAAACATCTTAAGCCTCTTGAGATAACTGTCCTTAGATGTGGCTACAGATGCTCTTGCCTCCAGACAGCCTTTCTGCAATGTCCTGCACAGCTTTGACCTGCTGATGGCCACAGACTCTCTGCTTTCATGAAACTCATTGAAAAACACCAGAGTAGGAAGCAATAAAGTCATAAAGGGATATTCTGCTTCATCTCTCACTTCCAGTTTTCCACTAGAGGTGGTGGCAGTGGTTATTCATTGCTCCCACCATGCAGACAGAAGGCAGCCATCCTTGGGATTTCATGAACCAGTGATGTAGTGCAATGGCTCTGGAAAAGGGCAGTGTGGGAACTGATATATTGGTTGAACTGGTGACCCACCTGCTCAAGCAGTCTATTGCTGTCCACAGATACCATCAGAGGAGATATTTTATATAGACACATGAAGATGCCAGTGTGGATAATTATGCAGTATCTGTTTGGCAGAAGAGGTACCTTTGTAACTTCAGGTAGCGATTTGTCTTTGTTTTGATGAAAATTGTTTGGATCACTTGTTACACAGAAAAAAATATTCTCACTTGCATAAATATTCACTTTTAGTGAATCTTTCGAGGTTCTTTGCTTCAGTAATATCCTGTGGGCATGAGTTCCATGCATGCATTATGCTTCACTAAAAGAAAGAAAGAAAAAAAAACCCACGTTATGAGATGTAAGGGGAATGCTGGTGAAATTTTAGGTGCCAGGTAATCAATTTTTAATTGGACGGAATCAAAAAGAAAGAAAGGTAAGAGAAGAACAACCCAGTGAGGTGTATTATATTGTCACGAGGTTGTTTGAAATGGCCTCATTAGTCATGCATGACTCATGCATTTACAAAGGAAAAAGTCAAATTTTTTAGGAATATTCATCTGGAGACAAAAGGGATCTCCAGGCCTTCAGCCTGTAGTCCAGGACTGGGGAGGATGCTGACCCAACACAGGTTCCCTCCTGCACTGGGCAGAGGTGGCTGTGCTGGGCTGCCCTGGCCTTCATCTTCCCTTCCTGCCCAGCATGAAGTAGGAGCACAGTGTCATGAAATGGAGGTGCTGGGAAACCTAATTGAGACAGCATTTGTTTCCAACTCACGTGGTGCTTCATGCTCTGGTAGTGTTTAACCCGCTCCTGACTGTGTTTATTCTCCTCATGTGTTTCAAGAGCCAGCACTGCAGAGCTGGGCACTGCCATGGCTGGGATGTTGAGCAGCCGCCTCTGGCAGTGTCTTGGCACAGGGAAGCTGCTGCTGTAGCTCTCTGGTAAATCACCTTGTGCCAAAGTTCTGCTCATTAGGTGTTATATCCCATGGGAGATGTGTTAGTTACTTTAACAAGGTTTTGCCATGGGCTTTATTTCAGTGCAGTGTCCTGAGGGCTCCTCAGCCCAGCCCGTAACTGCCTGAGTGTGGCTCCTGCCTTGGCAAGCCTCCTCCTTTTGAGTCTCTGTGGGCTGTCCTTTACAGAGACATAGGGGTTGAGGTGGGAAGGGACCTTTGGAAGTCACCTGCTCCAGCTTCCACTGTTTAAGCAGGGCCACCTACAGCCAGTTGCCCAGGACCATGTTTAGATGGCTTTTGAATATCTCCAAGGATGGAGACTCCACAACCTCTCTGGTCAACCTGTGCCAGTGCTCGCTCACCCTCACAGTACAAAAATGTTACCTAATGTTCAGAGGGAATGTCCTGTGTTTCAGTTTGTGCCCATTTACCTTTGGTCCTGTCACTGGGACACCACTGGGAAGACTCTGGCTCCGTCCTCTTTGGCACCCTTCTTCCAGATATTCATATATATTGATGAGATCCCCCTGAGCCTTGTCTTCTCCAGCCTGAACAAGAGAGGTGTTTTCTAAAAGTGTCACAGGTCTCGGCACTTGCAGAACCACATTGGAGTAACGTGCCAGGGTTGGGGACTGCCCCTGCTCAGCCCCACACCATGTTTTGCCCCACAGCTGGTGTGCACGAGTGCCTGCCTGGAGCCCGGTGAACCCAGGCTTTTGGGACTATATGCTGTCCCAACAGGGAGGGAAGGGACACACAAGCCCTCGTGCTGTGCATGGTGGCTCAGGACTGGGAGGTGACAGAGGGGTAGTGTCAGGGGTGGAAAGATTTCTTCCTAAGCAGCAGCACCAGTGTGTTCTGCCACAAACTGGTGCATAATGGCCCAAACAAGCTCCATGCACCTCCTCACAGCAGGCACGGTGGAGCTGCTGCTGCTGGCAGTGCCCATGCACGCTGCTGCTTTTCCCAAGCTCCAGCTCACTCTTCTTTCTCCTGTTATTTACTCCCACAAAGAGATCATCTCCTTTATGAAAGGTGAAGCACCAGCCCAGCAAGCTCTCGACAGTGAAGAACATTATTTAAGATGTCTTTGTACTTTGCTGAGGACTCCCAGCTGGGTGAGAATGTCTCCTGGCTGGTGCTGTGCAGGAGCCACCGCTCCCATGGTTTTACAGCACCAACAGACCTGACAGAAGGCATGGACATCTGGGGAAACTGAGTCTGCCCTGAGGAAATGTATTCAGGTGGAAAAGGCACTTGTGGGACCAAAGGACACCTGTGTTTTAGGCCTACTTCTCCCACTTACCTGCTGCCTGCCTGTGTGTGAACCAGCCCACATCCTCACTGGGCATTTGCACAGCACAGACGTCACTTGGTGGAGTATCTTCTGCTCCAGCTGTTCAAGTGTGAGTGTGGGAGAAAAGCCCAGTTTGTGGCAGCTGATTTTGTCCACACCTGCACTGGCTCCAGGGACCATCCTTCTGTACAACCTGAAGGTCTGGAAGAGCTGACAGAAATGAGCTCCATGATACTCATCATGGGGAGAGCTTTGTTAGCAACACGTGTGATAACTTTCTACATTTTATCTCCTCTGCTGTAGCTATTACCAGACCCTCCTGTCTGGTTTTAACAGTGTACTTCCCCTGAGGACCTACCACCTGCAGAAGAGCATGCATGCTCCGAGGTGCTCTCATTAGGCTGTGATCCTGCTCTCACTGGTGGATGAGAGCTTTATGAGTCGTTTAGGTGGGAAGAGGATCAGATCTTTGCAGAGGGTTTTCAGACCTGTCTGGTGTTAGAAAAGCTACAATGCTTACAAGGCACAACTTCAACTTCTGTACCATTTATAATTTCCTCTAATTGCTTAAAGCGCTCTAATTTTTACACCGTTGTGAAAGGATCTTTGTTTACAGTGATTGCAGAGGGTAATATTTCTAGCATGGGTAACCATGGTAATGAATAATTCTATTCTCAGGATCTGTGCCAGCTGCACTAATGCCTTATAGCACTCAAGCAGTTTGCTAATGAGAGACTTCTTGTTTATTGTAGGAGGACATTTTCCCGTGTCCATGTATTTGCCTGTAGTTTCTTAAAAGCACATTCTTCATCAGTGATACATGGAGAAAACAACCAAACCAAAACAAGCAAATCTCAGTTACACAGCTCCTCTCACACATTAGGTTTTCCTGTTTTGTTGGTTTTGGGGTTTTTTGGGGGTTTTTTTGGTTGATTTTTTGTGTGTGTGGTTTTTTTTGTTTTGTGTTTTTGTTTTTTTTTTTTCTTGGAGACTGTATAATAAGATACATTAATTAATTAAGAAAACTTATGGTATAAAACAATCTGTTTTGTTTTTCTACCATCTTCTAAAATAAGGATGAGCTTAAGATGCTCTAGAGCAGCTGTTTCTTACACGAAAAGACACCACTCTGTAAGATGATCTGTCAAAAATATGCCGCTTTTATCACTAGAGGAAAGATTTAAACTATTTTAAAATATTATTTTTGCTAATAATTTTCAGTAAATAAAAATTTAAAATTATATGACTTTATAAAAATATATATTACAGCTCGGAGTTGAATCACTTCAATGCCAAAGCACTGAAATGGATTAAAACTTTGTTCTCATCTATGTATGATTATGATTACTGTAGTTGTAAAAAAAATCTAAAATAAGTAAAATATGTATTTTTACATGTTTTATTATGTAAATGCAATTTAAATTATTTTAACAATAAATGTTCCAAATGGAATACTTTTTTATCTATATGATTTAGGGTATCTTTATTAGAAACCCTTAAGGAATAGATAAATTACAGTTCCTGTGAGACCGTGGTCTCAGAGTATGAAAACAACCAGGTGAAATAAAGCATGCTCTCTTGTTTTCAGAAAAACATTAACAACAATCCCAAGTCTCTTATCCGAGATCGGAAAGATCTTAGGAAAGACTTATGGAGCAACTGTTGAATTGGGCAAAGTTGTTTGGAATGTTTGTAGCTTGTGGGTTTCTACAAAAGCATTTCTTAGCCTTGTGTCTTTGATCAGAGAGCGAGGTGAATGTGTCCAAATAAACAGCACAAACCTTCAGGTTTTTTTCATGATGCAAAGTGAATTGATTTCTTTTCTATGGTTAGTGATTTTGTGCCCTAATTAGTGGGCTCTGTTGTCACCAGTGATCGACATCTGCCCAGAACCAGCTGTCGGGGGGCTCATGCGGCACCTGGCCTTCCTCCGCAGGGATCATCACCCATTTGTGCTCTGCTCTCTGGAAAAGAGCCTCTGCCCATATCCCTGAGGACAAAGCAAGATCCACTAACCACAGTTTCCCAACAAGCTCAGTTTGAGTTGACTTAAATGAGAAAAATTTCCCCAAAATTCTGCTCAGTCTGGGATAGCTAGGGTCTTCTGCAGCTTGGTAACACCTCTACCTCTTTAGCATTTAAAAAAGTAGGTCAGTTCTGAAATGAAAACAGCCCGGAAAAGCTGTAGTGATTTTCCACAAAACTGTCACAACTCAGTTGCTGACATTTTTTCTTCTGCACTTTCTTCCGGCTAAGACAGTTCTCTAGGTTAACTCAAATCTTCAAATCGCTTGGGTCTTCCTCTGCCCCCTGAAATGACAAATACTCATTTTGTGGAAATGTACAGCTCATTTGCTTCACTCCCTCCATTTCATCTCAGTGTGGAGAGCCACTGAGAGGACTGGTGCTCCCAGCCTGGGCATGTCTGTCCCAGCGGGGCTCTCCCCTGGCTCCACTCGTCAGGACAGTGGGGTGCCAGCTCTTGGACAACCAAGCCCAGCCTGGACGCATGTGCCAGGGGTGGGGGTACTGCAGATGGACCTGATACCTGCTGGGCTGCAAGGTTCCTCTTGCCGGTATTAAGCTGTGCTGTCTCCTCTCCCCACTTTCACTGGAAGCTTGGAGGGGATGAGGGTACAGGAATAGTTTGTGTGCTTCTGTGGACTGACCTGATGAACTCTGATGGACCTGATGGCAACCTTGATGAACCCTGCAGAAATTGCCTAAAAGAGAAATGGTGGCTGACCTTGAGCCACTGACCTGATCTAAACCCTGAGCTACACATGGTTTGCTGCTATTTTCATGGCTACCTCAGATAGCTGCCCCGAATGCTCTGTTTCTGGGTTTGTTTTTTTATTTTTTTTTTTAATGAAAAATGTACTGACAAAGAAAGAGCTACAGGAAGAGAAAAGAAGAGTAGGGAGAGATTGAGAGTCACTTCATACAGCTCTTCTAGATGGCAGATACCCAAGCCAGGCTCCTTCTCAGAGGTGTAAATCCAGCAGACACTACTTAAAGTCCATGGAGTTACCCTTGATTTACTCTGGTGTGTGAGCAGCCCTAGCTAAGCGGGCAGGGAGGTTGCATCAGAGTTAGTAAACAAGGCTGTCCTGAGAGGGGAGATTTATACAAATTCCTGTTGGATTTGGGAGCTTATGATGGGACTGGTGTTTTGCATGGTGCCATGCCCATTCCTCCTCAGTGAGCTGGGCTGGGATCCTGCCTCTCACTTTGCTGTGGGCAACAGGAATTTCTGCAGAAATCCTCTCTCCTTTTCAGACGTGGGGATGTGATGCCCAAAAAGCTTCCAGTGAGATGTCTCACACCACAGAGGGTTAAAGTGCTGTGATTTCTGAGGCAGTTGTGAGTTTGTCCTTTTCTGAGGGCTGCAGAGCTGCTCATTAGAAGCAATTAATCTCCAGTGCTGTGCTCTCCTGTCAGCTTGTGCCACCATCACAGGTCAACTCAGCCAAGAGGAAGCAGCCAGGCATCCCACGCTGACCAGTATCTCCTCTGATGTCTCACTTCATTCTCATCCCATGCAGGTAGTTTGGGTAAATTTGCATGGACATAACACATCAATGGCAGTCACATCTAAGCTGCACGAATGAGGGGAAACCTGGAGAGCTTCTTCTGCTGCTGCAAATTAGGTTTGTGATTGAATTAGATGCAGTTGTTTGAGAGATGTGAGTAATTCCCCAGCACCCAGGAGCTCTGTAGTGGCTCTGTGAGAGGGCTAAAGAAGAGTCAGCACACTGGTTTGGGATATCTTCTCTGATAGTTCTTTTCCTTAACATTGGTGCCAACTGTAAATGAAATAAAACACTGCCATACTTCTCCAGAGACCCCTCTTTTTGGGCAAATTATCACCACTTTGTCATCCCTAAGACTGCAGAAGGCATTGCTCAGGCAGGTGAAGGGATAGCTTTCAACACCCTTCTGCCACATACTTTACTCCTGGGTCTCTGTATAAACCTGTTTCCCCTCCAGAGCTGTGGCTGATGTAAGGGAGTTTGCATTAAGGGTTTTACTACTGGTTTTACAGGTAGCACTGTCTGCCCAAGCAGTTCCCAGCACAAGGGCTGCATGTTACAAGGCAGCTCCCAGCAACCATTAAAAGTAGTAGGACTTAGTCTAATTTTTAATCTCTCATGTACTGACTGATCACATGTAATTCAAACCCCAGTCAGAGATCACAAACATCATGTGAGCCATTACAGTTGTTTTGACAGCAGATATCAGTTCTCTTGAACATCCCAGAAACTCCCCACAAAATGCGTAGGAGACTGAAACTATAATCTGGGAAAAAGCCCTGGGTCAAAAAGGTTGATGATATTATCTCACAAAAATGCACATTCCCATTAAACTTCACACTACCTGACCCAGGAGGGACCCAGGGAACTGTGGTATCCACTACTTGCTTTGTTTGCCATCTGTGAATCTCATTTCTCATTTTCAATAAACTAACTGTATTTTCCTTTTTTCTTAAAGCTTCCATTCATCCAGCTTTCAAGTCATTGAAGAGCAACTGCATTAGCTGTAAAGGCTACAAAAACCAGGTATTATGACCCTATTGTATGATAAAGCTGCTTTACCCGCATTAGAAGTCTGGCTGGAGGTGGCCCATGGAGAATCCCTGCTGGGAGCAGGAGCTGCACAGGAGCTCCCAGCCTGGACAGCCTGATGGGGCCAGCTCTGGTAGCTCCTGGCATAGCTGCTCCTTGTGTAACTGCTTGGAGTGGTGGTTCAGACCACACCTACATAACTCTAGTTGTCATACATCCTACATTTGTCCAAATTTGTCACTCTGCCCTGCTATGCTGCCCTGTCACACTGCTCTGCCATGCTGCCAGCACCTGCTGGCTTCTCAAAAG
>NW_010194338.1:65953-69012 GCF_000695765.1 Mesitornis unicolor | reverse complement strand
GCCTCGGAGCGGAGGAGAAAGAGCGTACAAGCCACCGTGTCTCCCGCTTGTCAAAGGCAGAAGCATATCCTTTCATATGAAACTGTTTTGACTTGTGGCTGATGTGCCCAATACAGTGAAGCACTGAAAGGCTTATTTAACAGGTGCCCTTGCAGAGCGCACACTGCACCCTCAGCCCAATAGGAGGTGTCAGGGGAATGGTTTTGGCAGCGTTTCCTTTCCCCCCTGTGGCCGGTGAGCCCAGGAGCCAAACCCCAGGAGGTGACACTGGGCAGCTGGCACGGCAGGAGGGATGGCAGACATGGGCAGACCAACTTCTGCATGCAATCTGCCATCTCCACTCTGCTAAGCTGGTCGGCATCCCTGCTGCATGCTCCTCCTGAGGCCTGGCAATGCTGCTGCCTTCTCCTGCTGCTGCCCAAGCCCTGCACCAATCCTGCACCCCAGTGTGCTCTGTTCCCTCTGCAGCTCCAAGGAGCATATGAAGGGGAAAAACCTCATGAGGGTGGGGGGAGAAGGAGCTCAAAGGCTTGTTGAGCAGAGGCTGTGGAAAGAGGCATGGTGGGGAATTAATAATGGAGTTTGCAATGGAGAAAAAGAATTTCTTAATGTAGGAAAAAAATGCTTATCTAGTTAAACTCTTCTCAGTTTGTAGCTCTTCTGCCTGCTTGGTGGTTAAATTCCTGCAGTTTGTACTCAGGTAGCAGTCCCACACAGTGTCTTTTGTATTTAAGACCAGGAATTACTGTTTTCTCCCAGTATTGAACACAGGCCTGGGAGGAGGCAGATTCTTCCAAGATGAATCTTCCCTCATTTTAATTAATGCAGTTGTCACTATCTTCCAGCTGCTGTTGAGGAGCAATCTGAAATGACTCATGACGCTCTCCAGTTGGAGGGAAGCCGCCCTGCCATGCCACAGGCAGCCATCTGCATTGCCAAGGATGCAATGCAGGAGCAGGAGGTGGGAGGATGGGAAGGGGAGGCCATTGGGTGGGAGAAATACAGCTATTTACCTCTCCTCTGCTAGTAAATCTCCCAAAGTGCTATGTCTGTCCAAGAGTCTGCTTGAATCAGCAGGTTATGCTTAGAAATAATGCAAATGAAACAGACTATAGCTCTCTGATGGTACCCCAGGCACCCCTCCTTCGCTTGCAAGAGCACAGATTTTACTTAATGTTCAAGCTGGGCAAAGTTCTTCTCTCAACTTAGCTCATTCTTGTCCAGTTACTGGCCAGATCACCTTTTCTTTTTTTTTTTTTTTTTTTTTTAATAATCTCTGCATGCTTCTGAGAAACGAGCTGCACTTGTCTGGGATTTTTCTTTTGGTCCTGGGCCATTTGGTTTTGGAGCAGTGAGCCTGCTGTGGGCAGACTGCACTGTGTGGGGCTCAGGGGCTGTAAACTTGCCTGAAAAACAAAAAAACAACAGAGAAATAAGGGTAGTCTGGCCATTATCCATTGATTTCCATTATAAAGGAGCACCATAGAGCATGGCAGTAGTTCAGTGATGTAACCCAGTCCTGTACCCACAGGCAGAATTTGGCCCTCTGTGTTCTGACACAGGAGGTGAACCGAAGCTGTGGAAGTAGGCCCATCAGGGTGAGTGCATTAACTTGTTGTTTTGGGATATAATTCTAAGAGTTAAAATGCATGAACAGAGACTTTACACTGAAATGTATGGTTTCCTCCGAATTCTCTTCTTTTGTGCCTTCTCCATGAGAGCTTTTTAGTCAGTTGCTACACAGCATTTTACAGCGTGTCTTTTGTGTAGAGGCCCTTTCAGCTGTCATGCTCTGATCACATCCAACCTAGATGTATAGAGCATTTCTTGTTTGCTTTTGGAGTTTTTTAAATGAACAATTCATTTAATATTCAGCCTTACTTGCCATTTGTCAGCAAGATCAACATCCTGTTGAATTTCACTAGGAGCAACCTCAGTGCTTCAGTTATGGGTCCACATCTCGTTTTGTCAATAGTTGCAAATAGGCCACAGGACTGTCTGTGTCAGTCGTGTATAAGAGTGAAGACAACAGAGATCTAAATACAGACCATAGTGGAAATTACCCTCTTTTTTTCTTTCATTCTCTTCTCAGGCTCTGACCCATTTTCCCCCCCTGTATCTCATCTCTAGTAAATGTCTTGAGCTCCATCTAAGGGTGTCCTGTCAAGGGGAAAAGAGAATTATGTTTGCTTTCTTCCCCTGTTTATGCTGCAAGAAGCACGCCTAAAAGGTTTCCCCCTACTTATCCACCGATACTCTCTTGCTTTCTTTTTATAAGAACTCCAGGGTTTGTCCTAATAGACTCGCTGGATAACTGGAGTAACACAGATGTATATGAGAACTGCTTTACTGAGATGAGTAACGATTTTTCATTAAGACTATTAATGTCCTTTGGAGATTTTTATTCTGTTTCATTAAAATGCCTAAAAATATGTAGGAGAAAATATACTTGTTAAATGGTTGGATAATTCTGCTATCTTAGCTTAGACTTGGGCAACCACTATCTGAGACATCCTCCAAATTCTTCAGTAAAAATAGGGAAAGCCAAAGTTGACATTCTACATATATTTTTCTTTTAGAGCCATGAGAAGCAGTATTCTCTTATGCTTTGTTTTCTATATAGAAATAAAAGCATAAGCAAGAGCATAAGCCTTTTTTTTTTGTTTTCCTTGGTAGGTAAATCCCAGCAACTGCTACTAATCCTGACCTGATTTAGAGTATTTTCAAAGCACACAAATAAAACCAGGTTGACAAAGCTCTGCTCAAAGACTGGTTTGCCTTCATTTATCTCAACTGGGAGTGCCACAGGGGCAGCAGCAGCACCACCAAACCTTTCAAGAATATTTATTGTTCTGGAGCAGCAGCATCAAATCCTATAAACTTCCTGGGCTTGCTGGTGTGTTGGCCATGGCAGTAACAGTTGCTGTATGGGAACGCTGACCTCCAGAAGCACTTTTATCCTTCTCTTTCCTTATTTGCATTTTATTAAGTTTCCTCTTTCCAGTACCATGTGCGCCTTTAGTGCCTGCAGCACTGACCTTCCCTCATATTTGTTTCCT
>NW_010194338.1:38273-65922 GCF_000695765.1 Mesitornis unicolor | reverse complement strand
TTCCTGCTTGTTATTTCAAGAGGAATTGAAGCTTTAAAAAGCCCTGCAAAATGGTTTCCCTTTTGAAGCTGCAAATTTGCTGTATTTCTCCCAGGGCACCAGACCCACTTGTTGTCAGTCATTCTGGCAGGACTGATAACTCCAGGAGAGGAGGTCAGAATGGGCAAATAAATTGACATTGAGTACAGTAATAAACATCCTGGCTATAAACTCCCCTGACATACATATTCCATTTTCTGCAGAGTTTGTCATTTAAACATGAGGCAAGCTGTATTCAGATAGGAAGTCACGACTGATGGGGAAGGAAGAAGGAGGAAGGATGATCAAGGCACAGGTCATGACAGTGATTAATTTAATAGCATGTGCTTGTGTGGGTGTATTTCAGCATTTTGTTGCATCAAAAAACCCATCTCAAGTAGTTTTAGGACATCAGTGACGTTTTACTGCTCTTCCCAAGTCTTGTCTCTAAACCCATAGTTGTTTTTTTTAAAAATCATGAATTTCACTAAAGTATCAGAATCCTATGACCTGCTCTCTCTACTGCCCCTCCTGTAATTGACTCCTGAGTCCTTCCTCAGAAGTGAGTTCTGCCAGTGGTGTTACCACCTCCTCTCTACAAATCATCCCTTTCACAAAGGCTCTCCACTTGAACTAGAGAAAAGAGATTCTCACCCTAAAAGACCAGAATGTTATACTCATCACAGAGCTTTTTACTACCGTGTAATACACAGCAATCAACTAATATCTGTCTTCTTTATCCATAAAATGAAAGCATTAATATCCCCATCTGTCAAAGATTACATGTAAACATTCATTCCTCCCAGGATGTGATGGAGATCCACATGCCCTTTCGTATAAGCACTGCTGCCTCTTCTGTCCTAATGCCTGATTCAGGGCAGCAGCCTTGAAGAACATTTCAGAAAATATTTACACTCTACTAATTCATTCTCACATAAAGGTAAATACAAACATAGCCATATACTTGAACAGGGGTTTCCAAAAGTCATCATGTACTCAGTACCCAAATAATATTTTAGTGCCCTAAAAGAGAAACTGATTTTAAGGGACCACAATAATTTCAAACTCTGGGGCTGTTTTCCAGAAAACAGATTACATGCCTGCAGCCCTATGCTGTTTCCCCCACACATTTCAGATCCTCTCAGCTCAAAAACTTGCTTGGTGCATTTTCTGTGACGGTTGTCTTTAGTCCATTAATTCTAGCAGCTCCAGGGTAAATTCTATCTGTGTCTTCCTGCAGCTACACGCCATTTGATTTGTCCTAATCTACATAATCCATCTGTCCCCTGATCTGAGAGCTGTGTGCAGCCCTAGGTGCCAGGGAGCATGGGCCCAGTGTGCTGCTCTGAAAGGCATGGACAATAACCTTGTATAACTTCTGGCTTTTTTATCTTAGCATCTGATTAAATTAATGTGATACTGTGCATGAGTCATGTAATGGGTGTCTGTTCAATGTATGGCTTCTCGGCTGTTTCTGAGGGGTGATGGATATCAGTAAAGGGAGTTACAGGTGCTCAGTTTGTCTCAGAATCTCATCTGAAGTAGTGCAATAGTTCCTTGGTGTGGCCAAAACCCACATGCAGTGCCTCTTTGCCTCTGAGCATGGGGTGGGGTCTGGCCCAGGGGTGCCAGGCCATTGGGTTTCTTCATCCTGAGGACTTCAGCAGCAGCTAAGCCAGAGGGAACCATCAGTGCAGAGAGGGAGACCTCCAAGACAGACAGTCCTGTGTGTGGGGATGCTGTGAGCAGGAGCCTGGGCACTCCGGCACTGATGGAGCCTTCCTGGATCCAGCCCTCAGTGACCTGGTCATGGGAGCCTTGGCAGTCTCCAGCAGACCTGACCTGGTTCACGGGCCTGAGTCCCCATTCAGATTTGGACATTAGACTTCATCTTCAGTACCAGAAAAAAATATAGCTGTGCCCTTATTTATGTACAGTTTATTACTTTTTTCTCCCAAATAGGCTTGATTTACTTAGAATCTGCAAAAACCTGTGGTATCTGATTCAGATGGACAAGAGGAACTGACATCCTTTGTCACCACCACAGCAACATCTGGCTTTGGCCTACTTGTAGCAGGCATTTTATAGGATGCTTATGGTGTTTGTGTCTGTGGATGTGTTTGCACAGTGGAAACTCCTCGTCAGAGCCTGGTGCTGCTGTATTATTTTTCTTAAATCCAAATGTTTGGATTTTTAAAAAAATTTTCCAATGTTTTCATTCAGGTAGGCATGGCTGTAGAAGGACACAAGGTCAAGGGCAAGTAGCAAAATGCGCTATTATCCAGCATGTTGGATCTTAGGGAAATATGCACAATGAGGCCTAGTAAAATTACACCTGTTGGACAAGCTTAAAGCTTCCATTGCTAATATGCAATTCACAGGAGTACTCTGTAAACAGCAATCTGGAAAAGGAGAGAGAGGATGTGTTCACTTACAAGTTGACTAAAACTATTTTTGCTTCCCATTATAATTTTATGGCAGTTGCCACTGCTTTAAAACTCTTCCAGCAAGAACTGAACACTTTTTCCAGACATTTTTTGTCTCCAGCTCACTGTGCTTGAGCCAGCAGGCATAACCCAGGGTTTCACAATCTTGTGTTTTGAGGGGATAGGGACGACTTTTAGGCCAAGCTCTGTACCAAATGTATGCAAACAGCTTGCCTCCTTGCCCTCAGGCTTTCTCTCTCCTCAAGTGAGCGTGATGCTGCCTCACTAAAAGAGCTTTGAAGTCTTTGCTTGGGAGTCACTCTGGAGTTGTTCTGTGTTATTGAAATGACAGTTTTGTGTTGAAAATTTCCTTGCAGCTCAGTCTCCTGACAGAGCAGGCTTTACTGGTTGGTTCCCAGGTTTGCGCATCATCGCGGTCTGTGCGAACCTTGTCTCTTTACTGACTGCTTCAGCACTACTGGAAAATGAATGTGAGAAGAGACCAAAAGAACTAGGACAGAAAACAAATACTGGGAAATAATATCTTGTAAGTTAAGAAGACCTCCAAAGAATCAGAGGGATATGGGTGTAGATTTGCTTGAACTAAGTAACCACAGCAAAACATACCTGGCAATTAAGGAAAATTCAAAACAGATTAAATTTCATGTTGGGGATTCTTCTTCTGATGCTCAGCCATCCTGGGGGAAATCAGACCTTGAAGCCATCTGCCCCAGAGAATCCCCAGCTCACAGTTTCCTAGCTATGAGACCTAGCAAGGGATTTGGTTTATAATCAAATCTATAGTTTGCAAGATTTTTTTAACCCATAAATCTTTGAGTTTTTCTTGGTAGCAGGGAAACACTGCTCTGGCCCCTCCCGAACCTCCCTTCTGATGCTTGAGCCATGCATGGGAAGCCACATGGGGTTAGAATGTCACTAGGGGTTAGAATGTCACTAGGGCATCAAGACATTAGTGGACTGCTTACCTCATGTGCCTCATAAGCAACACAGATGCTGGTGCACAGCGACAGAGCCACTTCTCTCCTCCCCATGTCCCCAGGGACCAGCTTGCAGCACACCGGCATATCAGCTGACTGGGCTGATTTGAGGTAATTGGCCCATCTGGGTTAGGAGAGGGTACACACGTGATAGAAGGAGAGTTTGAGGAAGAAAGAGCCAATTTTGTGGGTCACAAAGTCGTTACAAGAAGACTGGCCTGTTTTCAGAGGTGAAGATGAAAACTGATTTTGAAAGGACAGGTTGGAGTCAAAAGGAGAAACATATGCAGTCCAGTGCTCTCCTCACCAGATTCTGTAGGTTCAGGGTACATCTACATAGCCCCATGACAGACCCCAGTTCACATTGCATATATATAATTCTAATCTCAGATACATCTCCAGAGCAATCCAACTGGCTCCCTCCAAGATGAAACCCACAGCCAAGGGTTGGTATTCCTCTTGCTCCCTTCATCAGTTTCCCTCAGTAGAAGACCTATACTTGGGCAACATCATCCCAAGGTACAAACATTGCACAGGGCAGTACTCTCCATCATGGTCCTCTTTTCTTCCTCTACATCCCCTCTTGGAGGACAGGACACCCTCAACTCTGTCCTTCCCACTTCTCCCTTAGCTCTAGGACACAAGTTATCTCTACTCTTCTTCTCCAGCCTTGAAGGAATGCCAGAGAGTCCTCCGAGGCACAGTGTTGGTAGGAAGAGGTGAGTGGGACATGGCTGTATCCCCTCCTCATCCCCACTGTAGTGCAGAGAAGCTGGGCACATTTCAGCACTAGAAGGAGAGGGAGTGGATCTTGGGACAGAGCAGAGGCAAACCTCGGGCAGGAAAGGGAACAGAAGGGAGCATAAGGCTGATGTGGATACATTGGCAGTAGCTCTCAGCTAATAGTACTGCTGGTTTTCGGCATTTTATGTGTTCTGGATTGCGTCATTTATGACAGTGTTGATACATTCCCCATCACTAAGGATGAAAGCATTGCTGCAGTTTGAGATCACTGTGTTTGTAGGTGTGTTAACCTGTTTGGGATTTCGGGGTTTTTTTTGCATTTTTGGGATGGTTGTGCTAATGTCTTTGGGTCAGCCTGCCTAAATTCAAGTTCCACTGCTGTACCACATGCTTGCTGGACTTTAGCCAATGCCATGCAACATGACCAGTGCCTGTCCTTGTGCTTTGATTTTAGGAACTCTCATAACCAGAGGGAAAACAGATGCTTCCCATCCAGACTAATCAGGGAAGAAGTTTCACCCAGGGGATACATCTGTTAAAAGATAGTTTAAATGTAATCAAATTGGTCAAGTTTGAGGACCAGCAGAGCTCTGCCATGAGGGACAAAACAAAGGGACTGAATATAAATATTAAAATCTGTGCTCACACGTGATTCTGGGGACTGTGCTGTGCACTTTACTATGAACCAAAATACCCAGAGGATAAAACAGCAGCTGGGGTTAAAACAAAGCTGGCATCAGTCCAAAGTAGCAGTAAATCACGTGGGATTATTACTTTGCTAGAGATTTTACTGATGTGGAAAGAAAAGAAAGTAGAAACTGATTTGTGCTAAACAAAGGAGTTGAGGATTCTCCAGCAAAATTAAGCCCTCGTCCTGCAAAATCTCTACCCAGTTCTTAACCCTAAAATTAACAACATATGAAGCTCTAAACTCACTGTATCCAAACAGGATTGGAGTCTGACAAGGGCTACACCAATCCATAAGAGATTAATTCCTCCATGCAGTTCATAATATGACATAAAAAGAGTAGAAAATAATCTAATGTGCATAGATTTCTTATCTACATAATTTCCTTTTCTGTTTATATAGACACTAAATGCAAATAAAAAGGAGATCAAGCATTTGATATGTCAGAGGAGAAAGGCAGAAGAGGTGAGAAGGAAGGAACACATGGTAAAAAAAATAGGATATAAAAGGGAGCCTTAAAAATACACCAAAGCAGAAGTGTCAGAACAGTCCCTAAAATAACCTGGCTGAGGGGTATGACGAGTGATACAGAAATAGCGCTTGCTGTAATCAAGTGTCCAGATGAAACATTCCCCTTTAACCACAGTCACTGGGAAGCTCCAGGTTAGAAACCAGCCACAGCTCATAGCTGGTACCATATGACAACAGATGTTTACCAGCATACTTCAAGAAACAAATTTGTACAAGCCAAACTCCTAGTAAACACATCACGATCCCCAGCAGCCTCAAATCAGTGGGAAGACTGGGTTTTGTCATGGAGAAAAGGACCGAAGAGAAGTTAGAAGTGGACCAGTACTGTCTTCCTCCACATCAATGAGGGGCTGACTGAAGCCTGTCCTGATGTGCTGCCTTGTCTCGTTGCTGAAGCTGGAATAACTTTTTTGAGAACTGAAGTAATTCTTTTAAAACTGAAAACTAAACCATCCCCACTTATCTCCATCCGCCTTTGCAAAGGCAAACATGTTTTAGAGGTTATTAGAACAGCTGCTCTATAGGTTTTTGGTAACAGCTATGGTTGAATATGCCTTGGGCTTTGCTTTGCTGAGAAGCACAGATTAATTCAATGATATCCTTTCTTCCAAGACTTCAGCACAAATGAATTAAAATATAAAGCGTTAGTGCAGACTGCATTGAACCTTGCATCAAATGAATTTGCTGCAAGGCAGGCGTATGCGAAGTGGCTGCAAGTCAAGCATCATTTGAGGAGGGGAATGTGAGTGTTCTGGAGTGAGAGTTGCTCATGACACAAATCTGACAGTTTACAACACATGCCACAGCCTCTGGCCCAGATTTTTGCTGAATCCATTGCCTGACATCTTCTTCGAGCCGAAGTACCAGAAGTCCAAATGGACATTCTATGAATAGAATAGAACCATTCTATGATTCTATGATTCTGTCACATAGAATCATAGAATCATATTATCATAGAATCATTGAATGGTTTGGGTTGGAAGGGACCTTAAATATCATCCAGTCCAACCCCCCTGCCATGGGCAGGGACACCTCCCACCAGACCAGGTTGTTCAAAGCCCTGTCCAACCTGGCCTTGAACACTTCCAGGGAGGGGGCATCCACAGCTTCCCTGGGCAACCTGTGCCAGTGTCTCACCGCTGTCACAGTAAATAATTTCTTCCTAATATCCAGTCTAAATCTACCCTCTTCCAGTTTAAAACCATTCCCCCTCATTCTGTCACTGTGTGTCCTTGTAAAAAGTCCCTCTCCAGCTTTCCTGTAGGACCCCTTCAGGAACTGAAAGGTTGCAATAACGTCTCCCCAGAGCCTTCTTTTCTCCAGGCTGAACAGCCCCAACTCTCTCTGCCTGTCCTCATAGGGGAGGTGCTCCAGCCCTTTGATCATCTTCGTGTCCATCCTCTGGACCTGCTCCAACAGCTTGATGTCCTTCTTATACTGGGGGTCCTGGAACTGGATGCAGTGCTCCAGGTGGGGTCTCATGAGAGCAGAGTAGAGGGGCAGAATCACCTCCCTTTCCCTGCTGACCACACTTCTTTTGATGCAGCCCAGGATGCGGTTGGCCTTCTGGGCTGCAAGTGCACACTGCCGGTAAATGGATACTGTGAAAGCCTATCTATGTTGCTGAAGTGCTTAATTGTGAAGGATGCTTCAATGTAATGCCATGCATGTGAAGTTCACATCAACTGTACCTATCTTAAGATTTTCTATCATCCCTTATCATGGTGTCTGAGCCCTACACATTCAATACTGCTAGGAAACTCTAGTAAACATTTGTAGTCAATCCATGGACTTTTTCCCTCCCTGTTGTAGGAGGGCTTCAGTTTTTCTGCTTTTTGCCTTCTCTTTTAAATCCCTCTCTGTTTGGTGAGCTGGCTTTACTGTGTACTTATGCTTCCAAAGGAGAAAAAGCTTTTGAGGGTGTGTTGATGATCAGCACTAGAACTCAGAGTTTCAATCAGAAACAGCCCAACCCTTTGACCTAGAAGGTAATTTTAAGTCATAATGATTAATAAAAATAATTTTAAAAGAGGATATTAGACTCTCTCTTTCTTTGTAGCTTCAAGCTCCAATTGGAGTGCATCTAACCAACAAGATTCAGAGTGAAATTCAGTTCCTGCCTTTGCCATCCTGGAGTCTCTGCAACTTATGAGTGTACTTTGTGCAGCCACGGTTCCCTTTGCTGGATAGTCTGTGCAAGTCAAAGGCACGTATTTGTAATCCTGCTCCGTTTTATCACCGATGTAATGACATTTACTGGAAAGCGCATTAGGAAAAAATAGTCTGGGCTAACTTCTTTCAAAAACCTGCAATTTAACCTGAGTGTCAGAAGATGGCAGCAGTAAAGCACAATTAGGGCCTTTTTTTGTCCACAAGCTTTTGTTTCAAATCAGGTTTTTGTTCCAAAAAGAGACAGATTTTTTAACAACGTGTCATTTTTAACAGTAGCATCAAGTATGACAGACGTCCTTCCAGTAAATGTGAATGCATGGCTGCCTTCCTTCCTAATGGAAAGCAGTAACAAGAGCAGAATATACCTATCATATGCAAGCACACTTAGAAAAATCACATTGCTCTGTTAGCTTCAGTAAACTAGTGCTCCATCTCATCCATAAGAAAAGATAACATATTTCTGTAAATGTCCATATATAATTAACCAATATGGTGAACATTTACTGAATTTCAAGGATAATTTCTTTTAATTTTTTAAAAAAATCTATTTATATTGTAAGCATTTCTCCTAGTAAAGACTACATTTTAAAGCTCAGGAAAAGCAGAGAGAGTTTGCAGTGGGAATATTCATTAGGTGATGAATGTTCAACAGTTTCCACCTTGAAGGTCTTTGGCTGTGAGTCTGTCGACTTCACCCATAGCTTAGCAAGGTGTGAGCTTTCAAAGGACACAGCGATGTCAAGAGACAAAGTGTGTTTGAAGAAAAGCCAGGGAATGAGGCATTGTCACTGAGTCTGTGTCCCCTCCTGCAGTAATAGATTAATATGGTTACTAGACCATATTCTCAGGGTTTGCTATCTGACATGACTGTCAATACGCGTGCTGAGCTTTGGCATGACGCGTCCTGCCCTTCGTCAAGTTCTGACCTAACCAGTTGCCTTACTTTGCTGAATACTTGTGAATGTCAATGCATTTCACTCTCACTTGAGAGAGATTTTAAGCAATTCTATCTGCTATTTTCCCTGACTTTAAGGGGACAGTCCTGAAAACACTCCTATGTGATGCAAACCAGATGATGGTTTTGACAGTGTGTGATATTGTCTGTGGTGTAAAACCAGTGCAATATGTCAATAGATGACAGTATTTATCCCCTCAGCCATGTAGCTTAAACTCTTCACTTCAATGCGGATGACTTGTCCCAGGACATCTCTTTCTGTAGCTATTACTAAAGAACCAGATGCCTTTACCTAGCTAGAGCTCCTCAAGGGCTCTGTCTGTGCGATGTGTCATTGCAGTGTCCCCTTCCCTTGATAATTATGAACTCTGGACTGTTTCTTCTCCCTGGGCCATGATATATGTTTTTGCCTGACAGACCAGATTCATATGTCTCCAGTTAACAGGTTCAGGAGTCCAAGTAATTTCTGTTTTTCACTGGATACGAAAGAATTGTATGTAATGCCAAACACGCCAATGTTGACTTTATTTTGTAACATTGATTTTGACCAACTTCATTCACGCCTGTGGCAAGGAAATAGCTTGGGATAGGCATGTAATAGTTTCCACAATAAGTTATTTATCTTGTACAACATGTTCCTACTCCTCAGATGCTATCAATGAGTGTTTCTTAATATCTTCAATGAGCCTGGGAAGATTGGCATCAGTTGAAGATCAAATCCCATGAGATTAACTGTTACAATAACCACAGCTAATATGGTCTTACCCTGTATACCTCCAGTAATCCATCTAAGACCTAAGTAATCAATTCAAAATAATAATTTGTGAGGTATCTACCAGTTGTCAGAAAGGGAGAAGATCTGTGATTCTTCTGCCTGTTCCAGTCTCAGGGCTCCTCATGCTCAGAGCTGCACCTTCCCACTGCACACAACTGCTTCAGAGGCCAGCCATCAGTCACTGCCGGGCAGCTATTCCTCCTGTATAACACAAACATGTAGCCTGATTCATCACTGAGTTACTCCAGAGTTGTGACAATATAATTCAACTAATTTTACGAAGATCTACCTGTTACTTGCCTTAATGAAGATACAATGGATCATGATGGCACAGGCTATAAAAATTACCAGCGTGGTTTGAGTAGAATATGGACCATGCAAGAGAGAGAAAAGGCTGTTCAAAAGCTGATACCACTCTAAGTCCTGAGAACCAACTGGATTTCCAGCTGATTTTTAGAGGTACACTGAGATAGTTTTTAAGATAAAAAAAGGTTTTGTAATTGAAAAGATGGGTTAGGTCAGCAGTGTGGAGACTTTCACCTTCTATTTTTTTACAGGGTGTATTTTACAACCCTACGTGTTGTAATCCTGTACTACAAATTTTCGTAGAACAAAAGCATCTAAAGGTAATGAACATTTATATCCCCCTAGAGTTGGGGAGAGGGGAGTTTATGAAATCAGAGTAGACAGCACTGCAAATATAATTCAGACACATATCTTCCGTAGACACATTTGGCTCTGCACATGACTACAGGCACGATTGAATGATCTTTCCTGTTTTGCTGTACTTAAAAACAAGCTTCAAATCACATTTTCTCAGTAGAGAGAGCTTTTATTTAATATATAATTGTTATCAGTAATAGCAATTGAACTAATGCAGCCTTTATTCCACTCAGTCAGCGAGGCCAGACAATAAAGTAATCTGTCTCCCTTTTAATTTAATTTAGCCATGGGAATCATTGGTGCTACTTGGCAAAATTTCTGCATAGAAGGAATATGTATTTTTGAAAAAAAAATGAAACAAAATCCCTGTATGCTGATGCTATCTTGATAATGCCTAAAAATCCATCTATGTGCCAACTTTCATTTCCTGATCAAATCAGAATATGTGAACATTACCTATAAAAATGTCTGTAAAAAATTTGATAGAAACATTTTGAATTTTGCCTGGAAAAACCACTCAGTCACTCATGACATTAGGGAAACATATTAATGGACTTTTCCTATGCTTCCAATCATAAAGTGATTTTCTTCCATTGCAGTTCAAAATAGAAGATTATTTAGCTGCTCCATCTGAGGTATGACAGATGTTCCCATATGTTAAGTGGATCCTAGTACCCTCTAGAGAGACAACTTTATTCAATACAAGCTGGAGTGTGTTACAACAGCTTAAGCCACTCTTATTTATATTGATGTCCTTGTGGAACAGTCAGAAGTTCAAGTTTGTGGACAAATTGGCTTCTCAGTGTGTGTGCATCCAGACTGTAAGGCCCTGATCCATCCAGCTCCCTTTGGGTGCCGAGCCCCTGTATCTGCAATCACTGCACTCAAGTCAGTGTCTTCCCTGTCTGATCGCGTGGGACAGGGTACACATGGGAGGCCGCTGTTTTGATTTCCCCAATTCCTTCTGCTTCCACGGAATGTGCCACTGCCCATCCCAGCAGCGATGCTGTGCTTGGAAACACCTGCAAATCTTTGTGTGAGTGCAGGTCCAGTGAGGCAGGGGCTGTCTTTGAGGCACAGTGGGTTCAGCTTTCTTGGAGTCACACAAATGCTGAGCTAGAAAAACCCTCAGAGAGCTGCTTAGGGAAGTCTGGCAATAACAGTTGAGCTTCAGACATTAATTTATGAGGACCGGCTAAGGGAACTGGGGTTGTTTAGCCTGGAGAAGAGAAGGCTGAGGGGAGACCTCATCACCACCTACAACTACCTAAGGGGAGGTTGTAGAGAGGTGGGTGCTGGTCTCTTCTCCCAGGTGATGGAGGATAGAACAAGGGGAAACGGCACCAAGCTGTGTCAAGGGAGGTTCAGGTTAGAGATAAGGAGGAAGTTCTTTACTGAGAGGATCGTCAGAAGCTGGAACAGGCTGCCCAGGGAGGTGGTGGAGTCACCATCCCTGGATGTATTTAAAGAGCGAGTAGATGAGGTACTTAGGGATATGGTTTAGGGGGTAGACAGGAACGGTTGGACATGATGATCTCAGAGGTCTTTTCCAACCGAGTGATTCTGTGATTCTGTGATTTCAGACTGAATTACTGACAATGGAAAAAAAAGGGATTTGAAATTCTTGTAAATTTTCATTTGTCACAGAATGTTAGTAGTCCCACTGGTTCTTTATTTCTACAAATTTTGAGAAAAATGCCTTCAACACTGACAGATACTATTGCAGAAACTTTATTGGCATTGCAAGCACGGGAAGAGCTTCAGCACCCCCAGCCAAAGTTGGAGAGCAGCCATTGAAATATAACTTTTTACAAGGGCAGGTAGTGATAGAACGAGGGGGAATGGTTTCAAACTGGAAGAGGGTAGATTTAGACTAGATATTAGGAAGAAAATCTTCACTCTGAGGGTGGTGAGACACTGGCACAGGTTGCCCAGGGAAGCTGTGGGTGCCCCCTCCTTAGAGATGTTCAAGGCCAGGTTGGACAGGGCTTTGGGCAACCTGGTCTGGTGGGAGGTGTCCCTGCCCATGGCAGGGGGGTTGGACTGGATGATCTTTAAGGTCCCTTCCAACCCAAACCATTCTATGATTCTATGATAATATGATTCAATGATTCTATGATTCTATGATTCTATATCCAAGGCCTTAAGAAAGTATCTGTGGCAGGCACTTGATTACAGACTACAGTGCAGTGATTACAAGCCAAGGATCAGAAGTTTGAATTGGTACTTCTTAATCTCTAGGAATCATTAAAAATATTCATCTGAACCCATTTCTGTACTTAGCATTTGAAAATAAACCCCATTTCTCTACATATAGCTAAAACTTCAAAGTGATACAATTTTGCACATGTAATCCTTACCTTGTTGCTCAGTAGGACATCAGCTACACACTTATGTTACTGTTAATGGTTAGGCTTTTCCATAACACAAGGAAGAATATTATAATTGGGGGCAACACAGACTCCACCTGCAAGGCCTGAAATATTGCATTTTCCCTGTTTACCTTGATTGGTTGGTTTGAGTTGTGAAAATAGGATGTGACATTTGCCTGGGTCTGTGTGTGCAAAATAGCAGCTTTTTGAGATGTGATAGGCAATAATTGGCTGCCTGCAGAGCAAGGAAACACCCACATAAATGACGTCTCTCTCTTCTAAAACATTAGGCAAGGAAGCCTTTTAACAAGGGGCACACAGCCTCTCAGGAAAGAGCTGTCAAATCTGCTTACATCATTGTGTCTCATTAAATTGGGAAATGCAATTCTTCTAATCACGAGTTCAGACAGCGCATCATCCCACCATCCATCAAGATGGTATTATTGTAGCATATTATTTGTGTCAGTGCTCGCCATAGCAGAGTTCTTGGAGAGTCTCGTAACACAGCCTTTCTTCTTTTACAGAGATTCAAAGAAACTATTTAAAATTAGAGATTCTTAGGAAAGAAACAGAAAACAACACAAAAAGCATAATTACATTACTAAATAAATCCATAATGCACCTACACCTTGAACACTGTAGGTGCTTCAAACCCCTCTGTCACAACGAGGATATGGAAGAGTCAAAGAAGGGAAGCAGAGGAGATCAAAGAAGTTGCACCTCTGTTAAGAATGAGTTTGTCATCCAAGCATCGTCAAAGCAGAAGAGAGACAGCTTGGGGAGAGAAGGCAGTATCATACTGGTCTACAAAGTCTGAGTCACAAGAAGAGATTAAGCAGGGAACTTGTTACATTCAACACGGTTCAATTCCAAGCACTCAAAAGGAAGTACTTTTCTTACATGCTTCCTTAAACACTGACTTCTGTGAGCTAGCTGGATCTTTAATGTGAACCAATAGACTTACTTGTATGCTCCAGTGGTGCAAATAATCTTTTACAGTTGCTATTATTAGCAACAATAATGGAAGTGATAAAAGAGTACCTTACATTAATAAAGTTGCTTCTTTTTAAAAACATGCTGTTTTCACGAATGTAAAAAAACTCAAAGGCCTCTGCCCAGATCTGAAAAGTTGTATGGAGCTAGGAAGAACTGCTATTACAGTCAAGGCCTTGGATCAGGCCTTGACAGGCTGACAAGAATTCATTTTTATATGACCCAATTGCAACTCAGATATGGAGGCACCGTGACTGCCAATTTATTAGTGATACTACTGTGACAGTTCCTGCTTTAGTTGTAATGGCTTAAAATTAATTTATTTTTCTCCAGCTTTTCAGATGACTCCTGAAAATTTTTTATATTTTTGATTTTTGAACTGTAATGTTTTTCTTTTGTTGATATGTAGCCCTCACCTAGTTTCAATTTTCTTATTAAAGAAACCAACCAACCAAAAAAATCCAACAAACCATCCCAGACTCTAGAAACATCTAAAAGATATTTTTAAGAAAATATCTCATCATATTTCCAACATCTTTCAGCTGAGATGCTGAAAGCATGACAGTGGCTGTGACTCCTTAGGTTGCCCCTATCTAGTGCTTTCATTCGCTGGATCTTGTGATGTGGATGCTTTGGGACAGGGACCTTCTACAGTCTGTGAGCAATACTGCAGTAGAGTCTTAAGAAAAATAACATCTGAAAGTTGTCTTGCGCTCGTAAAAGCTCTGCTCCTCCTCAGTCATGTGTGCTGTCCTCTGAAATGTCAAGTCATAAACACAAAAAGAAAATAAAAGTTACAGTGTCAGCAGTGTAACCTTCACAGCTGCAAATACAGAGTAAATTGTCTCACCATACAAGAAATACTGCATAGATAGGGACTACGGCAGATCCAAATTCTGATCTGCCCAAGATGCCTGCCAGGGAATTGATAAGCAGAAGCAATACAATTGCACTGTTTTAGCATTCTTCAGACCTGTGTGGAGAGTATACCACTGGCTTTTGACAACAGGCAAAAAAAGGGGGATTTTAAAAGTTGCACTATTAAGAAAGATGTGTGCTTTCATATTGTTGTATCCTTACTTGCATTTGTAGTAGTTCTTGCTACATACTTGCTTCAACTAGCATGAAGCTTTGTATTTTACATTATCAGCAACAGCGTGATGATACAAATGGTAAATGAAAAACATAAAATATGCTTGTGAAGGATAGAAAATAGTATAAAGTTAATGATCTTCAGAGGTCCCTTCCAACCCCTACCATTCTGGGATGAAACTTTTATTTTTCTTCATGTCTTTTAATGAAGAACTTTGAGTTAACTAAGATACATGGTTTCTACAAAAAGTATCTACTTGGCATATCTGGTCTGCTAGTAATATGCAATGCAACTATGAAGAATATGATAGAGAACAATACAGAGAAATAAGGTTTCAGTATTTGTCCCCATAAAGGCCAGAATCAGCCATAAAGTTAACACATTATGAATACACTGTGGAGGCTGTGACTGCCAAGTCACTGCGTGGCACTGGGCACAGCCTCCTGCATGTCCTTCCTATTAGAAAATCTTGGTGATAACATCTCAGGGGGCTACTGCAGGGTTTGGTGTTAATGATTATACACTGTTCTGAAAGTTCAGAGTTGCTATAAAAGTGCTGATAGCGGGGTCTGGGCCCACATGAAATGAAATGAGGCTCTCAGTCTCACTGCCGGAGGGGAACGATAAAAACTTTCCCAGGAGCCACTGGCAGTTTCTGAAGGAAAGGCGTAGGCTGCCACAAAAACTGTCCTTTTCCTTCAGCTCCCAGGCAGGTCAGGGGCAGGCTGGGGGTGCTACCTGGGAATATTTGTGTTAAATGTGTCTGCTTTATCTGCGTTCAGCAAACACAGTTTTTTTCCACTTCCTTCTTCCCAGCATGATGTTTACTTGGAAAACAATATAAAAAGTAAAAGGAAAGTCCCTTTCCTGCAAGTGAATGCCCTTGCTAAACTTGTACTCCCAACATAGAGGACACGTGCCTTAGCTCTCACAAGCAATTTAGGTCAGCATAACGCAGGGAATATGCCAAATGCCCCTTACCTGTCCTCCCAGATGGGCATGATACTTTTCCCAGCTGAAAATGCTAGACTAAAATTTGGCAAGAAGACAAAACAATCACACACAGGATGGTAATGATATTGCTGGGTGTCCTGTAGCTTTGAGTTATTAACATCGCAGCAACACTCATTAGCATGTCAAAACACCACAGCCCAGAAAACACACAGACGGGCATAAAGAATTAGGGCATGAAGGACAGCTTATGTGGAGAGTTTCCAACAATGAAAAAAAGAGAATATTGTGCTTGAGGCAATTCTTATTCATCAGAGTCTTGTCGGTATGGTTTGAGATTACAGAATAAATGTGTCTAACCACATTTGTTTGGCCACACTAGAAACCAAAGGTTATGAGGGTATGCTCTAGTTTTTCTACACAGCAACCAGAGATGCTGATATGTATAGGACCCTTTTCTCTATCTCATCAACCACTTTCTCTCTGCTATATAGTACACAGTGCCATACCATATAATAAAAGGTATAGCAATTGATCCGTTTTAAGACCCTCTAAATTGATGTATTTGTACTCTCAAGCAGTGTAAATCACTGAAATCATCACAGTAGTGTTGATTTCCAATGTTAAGGTCTCCAGACCAAAGCCACATGAGGTCATGCTGCAATCTGCCAAGCTCTGGGAAGCTGGCTTAATAACTGTGCAGGGGATTTTGAGAATATTCTGCTATCAATACTGGTGGTGACTAATTAGGCAACAGTCCCTCTGAGTCACTGGTCTGTTAAGGGCTGTTTCAGTGCAGAGGTGTGCTCAGGTGTTTTCCAGGCAAGACATAAAACTGTAATTTTTGCATTTACAGTAACTGCTCCATGAGGAAGTGTAATGCTAAAGAAGTCTGGTGTCCTACTTACATCCCAAACTGGAAAATTGCCACCCTGCCTGTTGGAAGGTTTGTTCACTTACAGTGCACGGTGTTTTTTGAGCCCTATGCAGTCACACTTTGTTGCTGGGTGTAGACAGCTGCTTTCTTCTTCCCTTAATTTGATGGCATTGCTGTCTCCGTTTGGGGTTGAGAACAGGGTACATCCTGCTTTAAAGCTCCATAACTATCTCTGAATTCAGATTGCATGGCTTTGGCAGCACTACCATTTTTATCTGTGCAAGGTAACATGAAGTGAGAGATTGTTTTACTGACATTAATATTCTGTGGAACTGGAGCAGGCCAGTATGAAAAATGGATGTTAGTTAACTAGCAGGTGTTAGGTATGAGTAATGAAAGAAATGTGGGAGGCAAACTTTGCCCGCTCACTTTGTGCAATACTTGTATCTCTGCAAAGAATGGCCTCTTTGTGCAGGCATAAGCCTTACATTCATTTCCTGCTCTGATCTTATCTAGAGAATTTGAGTGACCCTGATATGCCATGAAATTTGGGTCTCTATTCACTGAACTACTCCTTCCATTTTTATTTCTGTCTTGGCACTACTGGTCATCCCATTTTTCTCCTCCACAAATAGATCAACACCCTGTAATATCCCTGAGCTAATTTTGTGTGAGTCATAATACAAAGCAAACGTGATCTGGGAGTAACAATCACAGCTTTTGAAATGGAACATACCGTAATGTGATCACACGTGTAGGCAGACATACACCGCTCTGAGCCTGCAGTATCCTCAGAGGTTAGGTATTTTCTTTTAAAGGCACAAAGACTGTCTGTCTATAGCCTACCTATAGTCTGTAGACCATCTATACTCTAAATACCATCTACCTATGGTTTACCACAGAATACTTCTATTTTGCTTCTGCAATACAGATTTCTCAATGAAGCAGGGCCATGAATCTCAACTATTTGGGTAGATATGCCAAGAAAGAAACAGTCCAGACCTTTTCACTGTAAGTGTATGCTGTTAGAGATAGCATGTTTTAAGACCAGAAATGATCATTCAAGATTATGTTCTGAATTATGCAAACCATAGCACTGTCCCAGGGTTTAACTTATTCAAATTATTTTTGTTAAAATGTGCAGCTTATTGCTACTTGGACTTTTTTGAGCCAGCTGTTCAGTCTTCCTTTTTTTTTTAATGTTATATTTTAAAGATCTTCACTGCTGGAAGACTTTGCTGCATAAACTTGTAGGACTGTGAGCAAGCCATCTTGTCAGTAAACCAAGCAGAAAGAGTTCTGATTATGAAATATATATTTTTTTAGGTTACTAATCATCTGTGTTCCCCTTTCTGAATCTCCTCCAGTTTTTGAACATTGTTTTTGAGGTAGGGATCCAGAACACAGCTAAGAATTCAGGTATTTATTTCATCAGTGCCCTATATGTTTCCCAGTTCTTTCATGGTATTTCACTGCTTTTGTGTCCAGCTACATTTACATTAGCAACAGCATCACATTGAGACCTACAGTGAGACAGTAAGTCACCATTATTCACAGAATCACAGAAAACCTGTGGTTGGAAGGTATTTCTAGAGACTGTTCTGCTGGAGTTGACCCTGCCATGTCCAGGGTTTTGAATAACTCCAAGGATGGAGACTCCTCAGCCTTTTGGGGCAAGCACCCTCCAGTGAAAAAAGGGTTTTCATGTGTTTAAATGAAATTTCCTGTATTCTCATTCTCTCATCTCTTACATGAACTATTTGTTCTTAGATGAATGGCTTTCCCTTTGACTTAGCTGAAATGCATTTCAGTGATCTTCTAAATATCATTAGAAGCTGAGATAAGCTTCTGTGTTCCTGTCCTCAAGCAATCCATATTAAAACTGAATACATGACAGTAATCTGATGTACTGCAATTAAACAAAGAGGCTTAGATTAAATAGAGGGATCTGATATTCATCATCTTGAAGTTCAGCAATATGCAGCATTTGAACTAGCAAAATTATTTAGAACTTTGTGTTACCTTTTTTCCTATTTATTTTTCTAATTTATTCTCAGGTGCCATGATACCTTAGGTTTAGCCATTGACCTGACTGTCTGCTTCATCTGTTTGAGATCAATGCACTCATACAACACTGTTCTCTCAATTTTCATAAGATATGTGGGAATATATGCATAAAACCACAATAAGATAGTCTGTTTAGTTATGATTTTAATATTAATTAATGTTCCTTTGATTCCTTTGCTAATTGTTATAATTGTTATAATTGTTATAATTAATCCCTCTGTTAGTCTCTTACACAGATTTAAAGTGGTGTTTACATTCTAAAAGGTAAGACTCAAAATGACTTGTC
This sequence comes from Mesitornis unicolor, assembly GCF_000695765.1. Lineage (NCBI taxonomy): Eukaryota > Metazoa > Chordata > Aves > Mesitornithiformes > Mesitornithidae > Mesitornis > Mesitornis unicolor. The sequence goes on along the minus strand of NW_010194338.1, from coordinate 47,313 downwards.
AGACTGTATCTATCTTTCAGACCATGCTTTACAGAAAAAATGGACCATTAGTCTGAAACATAGAAATAAAATCAACACCCACACTGAATATTCTCACAGAGAATCATGAGAATGTTTCCAAAAAAAGTGTCTTTTATAATATGTAGATTTGAAGTGCTGCTAATAATGTCAAAAAAAAGAAAAGTTCAAAGTACCTCATGGTTTCCACTGACAGAAATGAAAATCTACTTACTTTGTTGACAGAAAAGACAAACTTCAAAGTGGGAAGTCTCTTCAAAAGCTCAGAACAAGCCAGATGCTCCTGATGTCCCCAGTCTGTGAATGAAGAGAGCAGGTATCTTTCCTTGGCTGTCAATCTTGCTCTTTTATAAGCACTAACCATTAAGAAAGGATTAAATCTATTTTTCCCCTATCAGGTGCAAAATATCAACCTGCTCACATGGGCTGTAGCAGCTTTCACTATTAGCTGAAATAATGAACATATTCATCAATACTATTGATTTAAGGCTCATATTTTTCAAGCAAAAGACCTGAGAGACAGATGCCAACAGGTTTCTCCTAAGAGTCACATACTTTGATACTTCTATGTAGATGATGGCTGGCACACACTGTTGCAGTCCCACACATTCGTATTAGCTGGGCTGCACTCTGCTCTTCAGCAGAGCCTTCTTTCTTCCATTCAGAGAGGTCTTTGACTGTGATCAGCAGTAAGTCGTAAATGCTCCTGTTGCTCTGGATTTATACAAAGGTAGTGAGAGCAGAAGTAGATGTGATGCAGGAAACGTACACTCCACAATTCTTGTAAAAAGTCATTTCTGTTGATAAAGAATAACGTCCCAAGAAAATAATTGACTTGAAGGCATGAATTTCACTAGATCCCAGAAGCTACCTGTATTAGCAAATTTAGCAGTGCCTGGGAACTTGCCTGAGCACTACCCTGTGATCATCTGTACCATTTAGTTGTTAGGTGTTGGCTCTCTTTCCTTATTTTGCTAGCAAACACCTGCTCTGTGGGGGAATATTTCAGGTGACCCTAGCATGGCTATCATTCCCTTCAAGAAATTGGTATGTCCATGAGTGGAGTATGCTCCTGCCTAGTACATATGCCAATGGTTTGCGATGAGTCTACAGTTATGAGGGGAAAGAAGATGGGATTCTTGATGTGGCCTTGACTTTTTTTGTGCCTAATCTGCACTCACTCCTGGAGGAAGAGGGGAGAGAAGCAGTTTCCATCTGAATTGCAGCAAGATATAATTGCTTTCTAAAAACCTGACAGAAGAGGGAAGAGCTATCTGAGCTGAAGGATGATGTTGGCAAAAGAGCAAGAGAGTATTAACTGCAGGAAATTATAGGATGATTTTTAACTGCCAGACCAGTCTGACTTGAGAAGCAGCCTTCTAAGAGTCATGCAGGCAAAAAAAGTATAAAGTCCTAAATCTCAACTTCCTATACTTATGAAAAGGTCTCGTGGTGCCATTGTTTCCTGTGACAATTGAGAACTGCCCATGGTGTCTCAGGAGCTCCCTTTTAAGTCTGTCTTCTGCAGATACAGAACAAGTCTGTGTCGTCATTGCATGATCGCTATGCTTTCTTAACCAGGACTTCTGGTACCCATGACCTTCATCTTCGCGTTCTCACAAGGCTGCGGGAGGAAGTTGCTGTGTGCTGTTGTTTTCAGGAACAGCTTGCAGAGACACACTGCTTTATTTCAGGGGAAGTTTATAGACATTCTTTCTTTTTACTTGTTAAGATCACAGAAAGCAATGCTATTTATAACCTAAACTCATGAAACTTGTTCAGGGTGCTTTGATAGTAAGTTGTTTCTGGAGCAAGGCTCCCATATGAAAGCTCCCAGAAACTGCTTGATTGCCAAGGTGGTAAAGTGAGATTTCATGGGAAATATAAGATCACTTTGGAAAGTGGCAGTTTTAACATGATATGGGTCTAGGGAGTTGCAAATTCCAGCCCCACCTTCAGAGAATTACTATGTCTCTGGCCCAGAGAGAATATCAGGAGTCTTCAGGGCACAGAGGCAGGTTTGGAAGAGGCAGTCAGTAACTGAAAACTAAGCAGCCCATGCTCCTGCCTTTGTGTAGGTATGGAAATGCCAGTGGGAGGTCAGCAAAGGCTTTTGTGCCTCCCTCAAGAAGCAAATAAAAATCTCAGAGTTCTGATGCTTTAAAGGTGCTTGATTTTCCCTGTGATATTGTATGGAAAGGCTTTCCTTCAGGAACATACATGCAGAAAGAGAAAAGATCTGCAAGAGTAAACACATTGACCAAAGCTTCTAGGACTCACTCAGACTGAATTTACTGGGCATGGCTCAAACAAATCAGGATTCCTTCTCCACCCACATGTTTTTCACAGTTCAGGAGCTATAGTGCAGACAGATTTCTGTATATAGTACACTATTCTGTTTGCATTGTATGATAGGGCAGGAGATGGAGCAGCATCAGAACACTTTTGGTACCTGCACCTCTTCAAGAAATGCTCCAGCACAGCTCCTTTCCATGGGGTGCAGTCCTTCAGGAATGGACTGCTCCAGTCTGGGTCCCCTGCAGGGCTGCAGATTGTGCTAGGAGCCTGCTACAGCATGGGCTCTCCATGGACTGTAGTGTGAATATCTTCTCCACCGTGGTCCTCCGTGGGCTGCAGGGGGACAACCTGTTTCACCGTGGTCTTCTCCACAGGCTGCAGGGGAATCTGCTCTGGCGGCTGGAGCAATCCTTCTTCATTGGTCTGAGTGTCTACAGGGTTGTTTCTCTCACATTTTTCTCACTCCTGTCTCACAATGCTCCTGTGCAGCATTTTTTACTTTTTCTTAAAGATGTTATCATTCTCCTGATGAGCTCACTTTTGTCCAGTAGTGCATCCTTCTTGGAACCTGCTGCAACTGGCTCTGTCTGACATGGAGGTAGGTTCTGGTGTCTTCTCACAGAAGCCACCCCTGCAGCTCCTCTGCTACTGAAAACTTGCCACATAAACCAAATACAAACTGCCTGGGGATATATTTCAATTGTACAAAGTCTGAACACAATAAAGATAATTCTCAAAGAAGTGTGACTTTTTACATCACTTACAGAAGGTTTCTGGGCACTAGAGCTGTCCAGGGCTGCTGAGGTGTGCAGGATTGGCAGGTCTTTTGAGTCTGTCAGGGAGGCAGTGCCACACAAAATCATGAGTCCACAGCCTGAACAGGATTTGAAAGGCAGCATTTGCTGCCCCATGCCGTGGGATCTCAGCAGGTTGCGATGCAGGGCTGCGATGTGCACCGCTAACATGTGGCACTCTCTGCTCTTCCTGAGCAGTAGCAGCATCCGTGTGCCTGGACTGAAACTTCCTGAGGGCCTGTGGAAGAGGCTTCAGTTTTCTGTGGCTGAATTCCCTCATCTATGTATTTATGACTGCAATAGGAAACTTGTGAATGCTTAAAGGAGGTTTCTAGAGCGAAAGCTGCTGTACAGGCAAAGGCTTAAGTATACATTTCTCAGGACAGGCATTATTGGTTATTTGTAAGATGACGCATCTGTGAGCACTCTTCAGTAATAGTAGCAATGACTATGGAAAATGTACTTTAGGGTCCGCCAATCTTATAATTTGGTTCACCCTGTGGCAGCAGATTTCCAATGTGAGCTGTGAATCTGCAAGCTGCTTTACACAGATCCCTATGTCAACAAAGAGCAGTCTGCAAGCTCGGACCCACATATATTTAGAAATGTGGGAACAGATTTTTTGAAAGTTGGAATAAATAGGTTATTTTTTATGGGTCTCAGCATGCACTTAAATAGCAAACGCCATAGAAAGAGTACTGCTAGATGGAAAAATTGTATGAAGAAGTTTCTTCCTATGTGTGAAAGGTAAACGTACAAAACAAATGTGACTTTTTTGCCACATATCTTTCAAAGAAAAGTATTTCACTGAAAACTAATTTTGTGAATGGAGCACAGCTAGAATGAGACCTCCTTGAAACTAGGCCTCTGGCAAGACAGAAGAAAAGCTTTCTCTTTCTGTATGTTTGCTCAGGATAGATTTACTCCTCAAATGACTGTCAGCACTATTTCCAATTCAAAAGTAATCTCCAATTTCCCATCCCTAAGGGATTAATAGGGATGAAGCCTGGCTCCACCTTTCAATGCATTATGTATCAGCCCTGGAAATAAGGAGAGGGTAAAAGATCTGGCTTTCGACCTGCCTCTGAGAAGTCTGAGTCTGACATGTCCTCGTGACTATGGGCATGTGGCAGCTGCCCGTTGTGGAATACCCTTCCCGTGTGCCCAGCCCTGAGCAAAGGCTGGAGCTCAGGACTCAGGGCTGCTGGAGTTCGGAGGTGTATAGCTGTAGGGACAGTGCCCTCTGCATCCCATCTTCTCACCACACAGTCAACAAGAGCTGGGGATCCAGTTGTCCATAGGGACAACAAGAAGCTCATCTCTGAAGAGTTTGCTTCAGTCACAAGACAGTTTTTTATTGGGTTTGTTTTCCTGCTTGTTTTTATTATCTTTAACTTTTTGTGGGATGGCTTAGCTGCTCCAGGGATCAGCCTTGCAGCCTGCATTGGGAGTGCTGGGAAGGGTAATTTGGTGTTTTGTTTTCTTAAGCCAGATTTTTAAAAACCTGTGGAAAGAGAAAAAAGAAAAGAAGAGGAAGGAGAAATAGGTAACTTAGTGCATGCAGTGGCAGAAGCTGTGGGTCACAGGTGGGGAGGGAGCCCCTCACACAGAGGTGGGACCGCAGGCAGGTGCACAGGGAGCTGCTGCCCCTGCCTGTCCCCTCGAGCTGTAGCACAAAGCCTCCCAGCGAGGAGCCCAGCCATGGAGCTGGTGGCCATGGAAACCTTTCAGCAAGGCTGCCAGTCAGAAACCCTACCGCATCGCTGGGACCTGCTGGCGGGTTGCTGGGGTTACTGGGGTGGAGGGCAGCAGTGGGAAGGAGGCCCCAGTGCCTGCTGAGAGGTCCCAGGCCTGTCAGGCTGCTCTATCCCTCTGCCCAGCTTGATCCTGCTGAGGAAAAGCCTCCAAGCAGCTGCATGATTTTCTCAGTTAACAGAATTTTCCTTGACCCTAGGTTTAAAACTACCCAACTCCTTTCAGGGTGCTAATTAGGAAACCCTAAAGGACTCATGGGGAGAAGAAGGCAACAGGTGTTTTCCTGGCTGGGTGTTACTTCACTGCAGCCTGGATGTCCCATGGTAGATGTTAATAGTTAACAGGCAAATGTCTCTCTATACACCAAGAGACCCAAGGAAACTTTCCCGTACTCCTCTGTGAAACTGCGATATTTCTTCTGCTTAAAGAGCCTTTGTTAAATTGCCTTGGAATAACTTAAGCTTGACAAAGTGGAACTAATTGGCCTTTGTCTTCCCAATCTCATGCAAAAGAACTTTGAAATCAGAAGGATTTCTGAGGCAATGATATCCACTATAAGGAGTAAAGCATAAATCTGGATTTTAAGGCATTTGGCATAATATAAAACTCAAGTGATAACTCTGCACTCTGGGAGATGTTAGAAAATCTGCTAGCAAAGGAAAGGATGTAGGCCACCTCTCTGTCAAGATTAGAGGACACCTCTCCAAGAAGGGTAGAGGTCACCTCATGGTCAGCACAACCCTTAAAATAAAAGACTGTCATGTGGATACACACACTCTTCCAAACTCCAACTTGCTTTGATTTTGAATGACATATTAGGGGCTGGATATAAAGCCAGATCTCTCCCTGTTCAAACACTACTGTCTATAGCAGCCCTCATGTCTTTCTTCTGGTCTTTTGATCATCTGCTTGCTTTCTTTTTTCTTTTTTTTTCTTGAGGACAACTTATTCAGAAGATAATTATTCTTATTTCTAGTTCCTTGATTGAGGTTACTCTGTTTTAGCCCTTTTCTTCACAAACTGCACCAGAACTGATGAAGGTTCACTCTGCATAGTTAGTATGAGTTTCAGTGATTAAAAATAAAACTTGTCATTATTATTTATTCTTATGCCAGGAAAGTGTAAGTCAAATCAAGAGAATCTGTTCGGCATTTGGCTAAGACCAGATCCCAACCTTTTCCCACTACTGAAAACATGCTAAAATCACCTTATTTGAACTTAATTTAAAATATCCACCTATTTTTAAGCAGTTTCTAAAACCAAAGAAACTGCTATTCTACATTCCTAATATGGGCCACATCATTATTGCATATTTATGTTGAGGCTTTTAAAGGCCTCAGCGAAAACTGACCTGTGCTAGTTTATTCCTGTGCTCAAAGACACAGCATGAGATAGAGTTCATACCTGGTCCTTGTTCCTAAGACCCTACAGATCTCAGCAGGTAAAGTGTAGAAGATACAACAGATAGGGAGAATTGAAATTATTTGCCTGGGATAATCCAGCAGAGAAATTCAGGTTTCATTATGTACTGGTCTGTACTGTTCCTGGTACATTGTACCTGTTCCAATTCCTTAATAATAGTATGGCTTTAGTTCAAATCATTCACTTCAGCATACTTTGTGCTGAAATTACTTGAAAAAGATCTGATTGAAGTTCTAAGATTCATCTCATTGAGGACGGGGTAGACTGGTTTTAACCTTTTCATCCAGGAGCAGAGTGACACAGCAGCACATACTGTTATGCCAGGACTGTCTGGTTCCTTTTTTTCCTAGAGATATATATCTAAAGTACTGTGTTCAGTTCTGGGCCCCTCACTATAAGAAAGATGTTGAGATTCTAGAGCGTGTTCAGAGAAGAGCCACAAGGATGGTGAGGGGTCTGGAGAACAAGCCTTATGAGGAGCGGCTGAGGGAACTGGGGTTGTTTAGCCTGGAGAAGAGAAGGCTGAGGGGAGACCTCATCACCACCTGCAACTACCTAAAGGGAGGTTGTAGAGAGGTGGGTGCTGGTCTTTTCTCCCAGGTGATGGAGGATAGAACAAGGGGAAACGGCACCAAGCTGTGTCAAGGGGGGTTCAGGTTAGAGATAAGGAGGAAGTTCTTTACTGAGAGGGTTGTCAGAGGCTGGAACAGGCTGCCCAGGGAGGTGGTGGAGTCACCATCCCTGGATGTATTTAAAGAGCAGGTAGACAAGGTACTTAGGGATATGGTTTAGGGGGTAGACAGGAGCGGTTGGACGTGATGATCTCAGAGGTCTTTTCCAACCGAGTGATTCTGTGTGTAATTACATATCTTACATTTATGTTTTCTCTTAGGTGAGTGATAGGACCTAATTCTACTGCTATAGAAATAAGCAGAAGTTTCCCCACTGATTTGAAAAGATTTAAAATTACTGAACTAAAACCAAATAATGGAATAGTTAGTGGGGTCTCAGTGTGCAGTTTGCAAAAAGGAAAGAAGTCACAGGCACACAGCACTAGATTCAGTTGTCAGTGCTGAAGTTGGGGATTCACCTTGGCTTCTGCCACCACATGCTGTGGCACTGACCCTTTGAAATTCAGGGGTGATGCAGAGATGTCACCATAACATCCCTCACGCTGCAAAGAAAGGTGCAGAAACTGGTTCAACACTGACTGAAGAGGGGCATCAATCACAGGTGAGCTGCCTTTCTCACCATGGATGATTAAAGAAGGATCTTCAGTCAGATCCCCAGGGTACAGAGCACTCAGAGGTGTGAATTGGAGTTAAGATAATCAAAGAAGGACTACTTGGGGTGGGGTTTTTTGCACTTAGACCACTGACACAGTGAATGACCAGAAAACAACTCCCTTATCTGTCACTGGCTGGAGGGAACCTCTGGCCTTTGAAGCTATAGGGACCTCCAGCCACTTACCTGCTTAACTTACATTTTTGCAACTTTCTGAGATGCCTTTGGCAGCAGTAGCTATTCTTTGCTGGCACTTTATAGCGAGATTTTTAATAAAGGATACATGAGCAATTAATGTTTGCTAAAAACTAGTGTAATGTAGATGTTAAGAAGCCAAAGAGTAGAACCTTTTACAGTTTATTGCGAGCAACCTGCTGATCTATTAGAATTTACAAGCCTCATGAAGCACACAATAAAACAACTACTGATTGGTTATTAATTCTTGGGAAAAAGAACTGTACTGTCAAAGATTGTCAGTATGTTTTCCAGATGAAAACCAGAAGTGTCTCTTTCGTTGATTAAAATGGCTTTCTGAGGAGGGATTAAATCTGGCAAGGAGCTTTGGAAGTGAAAGGTTCCCTGTGAATTAAAGCGTGACAGTTTTCAGGAGTAACAAATCCTTAATTAATGTGGGATGGATGCCAGAGACAGTTATTTTAAAAATAAACTTGAAAGCAAGTGCAGGAATTCCCTGCAACAAAGGTTTTCTGTTGCCATTTTCTATGAATGTGTTGTCTTATTGGTCTATTTGGTAGGCTATTGCGTGCTGGCATCACAGAGGTATCATTCTAATTGTCATTTAATAGAAGCTTTCTGTTATTTTATCCTCAATTACTTCTGTGAATTTCCCATCACCTAAGCCTGGCATTAAAGAGAATTCAAAATCAAACAAGGTACTCAAAAAAGAATTGTCCTTTGACAGAACTGGGGCTTCCAGTGCATTTTAATTTTTCCATAGGCTGCATGAGATGGAGACTGTGTCTTAATCTGTGGGTTCTTACCAAATAATAAACACAATAGTTGATATAAAGGTTCAGGGTAAATCTGCACATTTAGCATATGTAGGAATAGAATGATTTATATATGCAATTACTGCAGAAGCCAGAGATGATGATAGATTATTGTCTTTGTAAAAATCCAATTTTATAATGTAATTGTACCAAGTATGAGTAGATAAGCAAACAGTTCTGCCTTTTCATAGTGGTCATGCTACAGAAGCACACAGAAATTGACAATAGTGGCATTTACCTTTTGTTCATAAAGAGCTCATGCGATGTTAATTAAATATCATCAGTAACTTAGCTGCTTTATTTTCCTCACTTACCTACAATAATTAATCCTGGATTCAGTGAGGGGAAATACTGCTATTAGCAAATGAGAAGTGCAGTGGTGTCAGTAGGTAGTGATCTGTAACATTCTACCTTTTTAAAATCAAAAGTAAAAATAGAAAGGTCCATTAGTTCGCTTTA
>NW_010194338.1:21510-38242 GCF_000695765.1 Mesitornis unicolor | reverse complement strand
TCAGCAGCTGCTGTGAAGAGGAACATTATTTATTTTCACGAGTTTCTTTAGGTCTCATTTCTGTGTCATATTACAACAGAGAGTGCCTTAGTGATGCTAACTACATTTGATAGGCACTGTAGGCAGGAGTACATAGTGGCATCAGCAGAAACAGTAATTACTCATTAATTCATAGGCTTTTCTGGTGTGCTCATTTCCATAATATGCAAAGCTTCCTAAACTCTAAATGTTTTTTTTTCTTCAGAACACACTCATGAGAGGTACTGAAGCAGTTGTTCAACTGCTTTTATAGATGGGTGACAGAAGCAGAAGGAGATTAGGTGAGAAGCCTAAATTCTTTTGCAAATCTAAGCACAGGCTCCAGGTCTCTTGGTTCTACTCTTGCTCTGAAGGTGCCTGTACCTTTTCCCCCGTTTCCGAGTGTTGGGTGCTATGGGAACCCACGAACTGTGTATCACTAGACCCCTGCACAAATATCTCCTTATTACAATTTGATAACTTGTCCTGAGATTGCAAAACATCTTCGATGCAGACCACTAATCAGAAATACGATACAGAAACAACATGGGACAATATAGTAATGTAGATCAGTCCTTCTAACACAGTCTTTTTATAAGCACCTGTTTGTACTGTACTGCTCAGCACCAGTCGGTCATAGTGTGAACATGCTGCAGTCTCTTACTTTAGACAGGGAAGCGTTAAGCTACAATATTTTGGCCATGCAGCTCTCAGTTTGATGGTGCTCTGGCCCCACAGCTTTGGTTTGATCTATGAGAAAGTTAGAGGCCAGGGAAAACCAGTGCTGGGAATGAGGAGCTATGACTTCAGCCCCCTCAGGCCTAGGAACACCTCAAACCCATTTCCCAGTGAATTGCACTTCCCATCGGGCAGGGTGGCAGGACCACTTGGCTCAACTCCCTTGGGTTGAGCAGATGTAGCTCTTGGGATGTCTTAGGTGGTGGAGAGCCTTCCTGTTTGTCTTTGAATCACAGGAGTTATTCGGTACCCACAATCCTAAACAAGGAATTTTCAGATCTTCTCTGAAAGCTTGTGTTTAGGAATACAGAGGACTTCATAATCTATCTGGAAGGGCAGTCTGTTACTTCCTTTTACTTCCTCTACCTGTCCTCATTTGCTAAGATGTTGATCAGCATGTGGCCCAGCACTGGTCACTGGACACGTGACATCCTGAGTAAAAAACACTGATCACCACCTTCCGAATGCGATCTGTGAGCCAATTTCCTACCCATCTCGCAGACCACCTTTCTAGTCTGTAGCTTGCCAGTTTGTCCAGCAGGAAGCTGTGGGAATCCAGTGGTACAAAGGGCTGACCTCCCTCTTCTTCCAGCAAAAAGTAATACCAGAGCTACTGGTGACCATGCTGTGCATGGAGCATGAAAGAAGAAGGGCTGTGTAGGGATTTCCCCTGGGGGAGTGGTTGCAGTTACTGACAAATGCAGCAGTGTTTATGTGATTTACAGATGATTCCTCTCATCCTGCTGCTCTTATGTTCATTTTTGGGTGGCATCTGAGCCATAGTTTTGTTTGCACAAACACTCACAGAATGTTAATTTTAATCATGCAAATCAGTAGTGTTTCACAAACCCTAATTCTGAATTTGCACTTGAAGCAATGACTAAATTGCCATCCAGTTAAAGGACAGAAACAACAAGTGGCTTATGTAACTAATTGCCTTGGAAAATATTACTCAAGTTTTCAATATTCAAGATCAATAAGGAAATAATTAATACATGCACAAAACAAGTTGGAGTAATTAGTATATTTGAGGAAATTAATGTTATTTGGAAATATTTCGTTATGTGAGAGGACTATTTAATGTTCTCTTATGATATTTTTTAAATATCTGATGTATCATTACATGCCATATAAAAAAATCAGTTTTGGTTTGTTTTTTTTTTAGCTGCAAAGAGCCATAATTAGTATTTACTTTATTAATATGTTTATGGTACAGAGTAGTGAGCTCTTAGTCTTTTAGTTAAGAACTTAATTTTACAGCCTCAGAGTACATCAGGGTTTATCTGACCTTCACTGTAAAAGCAACAGTAAAAATGTATACCTTAGATTCCACAAATTATACAGATTCATTTTCATAAGGTTTGTTGGAATACATATACCTAAACAAATACGTAAAGAGCTGATGTGATTCCATGGAGAAATATACTTACTGTAAATGACATGCTTGCTAGCACTTGATTACTGATGAAGTTGTAATTGGGAATCTGACAGATGAGGGATTAATTCCCTAGAAACAGGGTTTCTTCCTTCTTCGTGTTATGAACATACATGTATGGAGGAAACAGATCTGAATGTGCCAGATGAATAAATTAAGATGAAACAGAACAGCTGGAAATGTAACTGGTGATAATTGAAAGCTAATTAACTTCAATGAGCAATTTTCTACCAGGTGTTCTATTAGCCATATAGAAAGAGAAACTAGAGAAAATGCATGGTGTGCATTTTCATTCAGATATTCAATATGAACTGCTGTTCTACATACAGGGTAAGCTGTACTGTCTGTTATGGGTATAAATATTCATGTGACTTTGACTGATTAGCAAAAATCTTTTCATTCAATTTTAAACACTGGCTTTGTTTTGTGCATTCCTATCTTATCAGAGATGTGAGTCTTTCTTACTTTAATAGATAATCAAACTGAAGAGTTTACTTTTAAGAATATTTTTGAATGCTAAAACCCTTTCTCTGATGTTCTTTGTCAATTATGGCTATTCTGCTGTAGCACTTTCTAAGCAGCAGTTTCAGATTATGTCCATAAGCCCTGCAGCTTTTGACTATTGCTTAGAACAACATATACAGTGAATAATGAAACCTTCTTTCTGAAGCAAGCCATTTAAAGAGCAGAAAAGGGACACCCTACTTAAAACTTCTCACCTTTTTACACACATCCGCATTCATTATGCAAATTGCTTTTTCTACATGTTTGTTCCCCTCTATGTTTAGGATCCCTTGGTCCTGTGTGATCCTTCAGTTTGTCATCATGTAAGAAACTGGGTTCTGAGTCCTAGTTACATGGCTTTTAAAGAGAACCAAGGCTATGCAAGTTTTGGATAAAGTATGTCCTCATATTACCTTCACAAATCAGGAGACTGACAAGAGGAATGAATTTAATCTTTCCTGACTTGAGCTGCCCAGAAGGTAGCTGTTGTACTTTTAGTGCGGAGAAATAGGGTTACTTCCTTTCTTGAGTTTTTCTGTTTTTAGGTGATCCTGAAGTTGCCTATTCCCATCTTGATAGGGGTGGCTAGCTGTGATTAGCCACCTAAGTATGGAAGTTGAGCAAACTAATTTTTAAAAATGGAAGTCGAGGTGATTCACCTTCTTTTGGTGTCTGTTTTTCTCCATTAACAACCTGAGGTATCACTGAAAAGGTGGTCAGTCACTGGAACAGGCTCCCCAGCGCGCCAGGGAAGTGGTCACAGCACTAAGCCTGTCAGAATTCAAGGAGCATCTGGATAATGCTCTTAGTCATGTGGTTTAGTTTTAGGTAGTTTTATCATTTATAGGATGATTTTCTTTCCTTTGTACAAGTGATTTCCCTGTAACTCATGTCACAGATATTTTTTTTCTGTATTCTTTTTTAGAGGGAACTGCTCTTAAGAACCAAGATCTTTTTAATCTAAAATATCACTCTTATTCCCCTATAGCAGCTGTTTGTACTTCAGGATCAGGGATAGGAAAGGGAATATTTAAATATTGCCATGGGAATTCATGATATTTGTATGATCAAAGACACCTTCATCTACAAGACAAGTAAAAGGATCAATATAATTCTCATTACTTGACACAAGAAAGGATTTTAGAAATAATTAAGTAGAGTTTTCTTTTTTAAAGCGAAAAATCCCCTAAACCCAACCTGTAATTGTCAGAGGTATGGTATTCTGTTGCTTATTAATGAGACTTCTCAAAAACAACTTCCTGCCAGGGCTGTTTTAAATCTTGAAGTTCTGATTAATTTTTAATTTTATTACAGTAAAAGATGAAAAATTGACTACGGTAATCAAAAGGTCATTTCTGCAACACTGTCAATGCAGGAAATATATTTACTTTAATGTCCATAAGAGATGTTCTTATAAGATTGGGGAAAATAGCATTTTAACTGGTAATAAACATTGCCATGGTAGGAAGAGACAAGCCAGAAACAGCAATAACAAAACTGCTTCTAACTGTACTCCCAAGAAACCTAGCTATTTAAAAGATTGTTTGATAGAAAGCATGTGGGTCAAGACCTGTCATTGCTCCAACAGAAGATGTATGTGATTCATTTTATATAATTCTTGATCAAAAAAGCTCAGAAAACTTGATACCCCAAATAGCTCAAAACCTGAAAACTTCATATTTTTTGAGAAGACTTTAATTTTGAAAATGGGGTAGGAACCACCTAATTGTGTTGAAATAAATTTGAAAATAATTAAGCATTCTGCAGTTTAGGCATTAAAATAACTAGCCAAGGATTTTTTGCTTTCTTTTGTCATAACCTCTTTGCTGGTAAGGAAGAAGTGTAATCTGAGGGATAAAAGGAAAATATGGGTGGGTCATATTTTTAAAAAAGTTATACTGTACAAAACATTTTCTATACAGTGTAAAGCTTTTGGCCTTCCCATAGTTTGGGCTAAGCCAAATGACTTCCTGACAATTTGGGGCAGTGCGTCAGGGCACTGTGGAGGCCGGGGACTCTCCAGGGGCTGGCACCCTGGGGTGGCAGGACAGGGCCTGTCCCACTGCTCCAGCCCAGGGCATTGCATACCTCCATGGGGAAGGGGCTGGGCCAGGGACAGGCTGGGATGTTGGCCCATTGGTGGGCCTGGCTCAGTGTGCCCCATGGCTGGGCAGGGCAGGGCTGTGGGGAGCTGAAGATCAGCCCTGTTGCGGCAGCAGCTGATGGCCCCTGGGGCTAAAATGGGGTCCTGAGCTGTGGATGGAGGCGCTAGGGGATCCTGGCAGGGCCTATCGGTGCTCTCAGGTTCCCTGACACATTAACGAAAAGCTAGAGTAAAGCAAGGAATCAGTGATAAATAGCCGGTTTTGGTGGTGTTCAGTATGCTTTTTTTAAAAAAATAATGGTTTTTTAACAGTGTGTTGTTAAAAACAGGTGTTAACAGGTGTTAAACGTCTATTGTTTAGTGTGTAGGCAATAATAAAGGTGAGGAGGAGTGCTGGTAATGGAGCTCTCCATTAATTAAGTCCATTAATTTCAATGCTGGAAAAATACCCCTGCACGTTGGTGGGGAGAAGGAGAACGTCTGGTGCCCTGTTGTCCTGACGTGGCTGGTGCAGGAATGGAGTCCTGAACAGAAGTTGGTGATGTGATCAGCTCTGTCTGCGAAACCCAGGTAACAGAAGAGCCTTCAGATAGCAGAAGGAAAACCATGCTCTTTTGCTACTTCATGCAGCGTTGTTTTTTCATGACTTTCAATGATTGTAAGTCTTGTGAAACAGGTTTCAGTAAGAACTTCCAAAAATTTAGGTGTTCAGACATGCAATCTTCATCTTCCGATGTGTGTTGCAGATCTGCAATGTGAAAATATGTGAAAAAGATGTTGTGGGTTGGGGAGGGGATTAACCTGCATTAAAATTTCTGTAAAATAATGAGCTAATTTATGAACAGTTCCATTGCTGTTATTCGGACTTCCATTGTTCAGGTAGAATGTTTGTTGTACAAGCAGCAAATACATCACATATGTTAGTGAACATATGATTGGCGACTGAGGTTCAAAACCCACTTTTGATTCAAAAGAAGATCAATGCCACATTAGGTACTGAACATTTTATTTTGCTGCTTTTAAAGTCATCTGACATACAGCAGTATATATACGGTAATATATACCTAAGAATACATATGATTTCTTTTATCCAGAACCAGTCAGTCTCTGCTTTGTCCATATGGCTGAGCCTCTGAAAGGAGGACAATTCACAGAAAAAATGTAAATACCATGGATTTGTTAAGCTGAATGCTGTTCTGTTTGACTCGCTGTATGTTGTACTATCTCTTTACTATTTTTGTGCTTTTCATGCAAACATTGGGAACAGCAGGGCAAGAAGTTGTGTGTGTAAAATACACAGGATTGTATTCTGTATTACTCAGTGTGGTATTTATGGCTCTGCCTGGATGGGATGCTTAGTTTGAGAGACAGGTGGAGAGTAAATGAGATCGAAGAGACTTAGGAGTGTTTAATACATATCTACAGCTATTTGCTTGGCAAAGATGATGACGTTCCACTGCATGCTAATTCTTTTTGCAAAGCCAATAAAAGAGCAGTTTTTTCCTTACCGAAACTGCCTTAGAAGTCTAACAGTGTAGACTGATGTTGTGGGTTTTGCTTTTCTTTTTTTTTTAACTGATGTCACATTAAACCTAATTTGCTGTGACCTTATTCTCCACAGTTAAGTGCAGGGGTAACAAATTTTAAGGAAAAGAGGTGCAGGATTACTCAGAATGGTGCCAGTACAGACACTTCCATTTGAGAGTATGATTTGATGAAGAACGTAGTAAAGCAGAGGAAGGTGAGCAGTGGTGAGTAATATTTTCTGTACTGAAAAAAGCGAATTTCCTTGGTGAAATAAGAATGAGAGAGGACAACAGTTTTTGAAATATGTACTCTCTTTAAGATTGGTTGAAGTGTGATTTGTCTTCCACTGTAAAGGATTTAGGAAATCAAGGGATAACCACAAAAATGGTCATATTTAAATCTCACAAGGAAATTCTGACTTCTGTGAAACTGATTGTAAAACTTCTCTTGACTGTGGTGGAAACAAAGATCTTTCAGTTTATGTTGAATAAAACAATGACATTTGCTTCCAGAATCTGCTAGAGAGAACAAAAGAGAGCAGGAATTAAGGGGCCAAATTTGTATCTTCTGCAATGATAGACAGGACAAATTAATCTTTGACTGGGGTTAAGAAATGTGATTACACATCACGTTGCTGAAATTCTGCTGTTTTGTATAGGACAAGTTTTAGAAAGCCCTTGAGGCAATAATAACAATTACAATTTGCAGCTATTGCTGGCCGGGACTGAGAATACTCTTGCACAGCTATAGTGCTCATAAATGGTAAGCCATAATGTATCAGAAGTGACAATAGGCAATGATTTTAATTTACTTATGTCTCAATTAAGTTATATTTTGACATTCTACTTAATCAGACTGAATTTATTTAACTTCTTTCTACTGACAACTGACCTGCTTGTGTTCTTCTCCTGTTCCCCCATAAAAGCAGATGGCTTATTGCACAGATGCTCATGGACAGCAAAGCTGAATTAGCTTTGTCTGATTAAATATTTTCAGAGAAGAATACCTGACTTGTCGGTTGCTACTGCATATATCAAAGCCAAAAAAATTATATGCTTTCTAATTAAGGAATTAAAAAAATATCTTTGCAGTCTTCTCACACTAACTGTGCATATGGTCTCATATAAGCCCATACTCTGTCGCCAGCAACTGTGAAGTCAATAACTTGATTCCATTTAGAAAGATGAGAGGCGATCAGGGTTAGAACAAATGAGGTAATTATGATCTAAAATGCATTGTCTGGCAAATAACCACGTGTTTGCCAGTAAGGTCTTCAAGACAAGGGTTCTCTTTTTGTTCCATGTACATCATCTAGCATAAAGGGAATCTGTGCATGATTAAATCTCAAAACACTACTGCAACAGAAATAATAACAAACTATATAGGGGAGGATTATTTGTCTTTTGGAAGAAAATGTCAGTTCATTTTTCATCTAAATGTATTTAAAATTCCCTACTCTGTTATGTCTTTTTTCAAATAAAGTCAAAGTAACTTTGCAAAGACTGCTTGTGAAAGCGGCTTGTTACTGATCTCTGAGAACAAGAATATTTCTTTTATTATGCTCAAAATGCAAGCAGTGATTTGATGCTAGAAGCTGGCTAGTTTATTTGATTTAGTATAGGGATTCATTCCCACTTTCTCAGCAAGTCTGGTGCTTGTACTATCCAAAACAACTCCCAATATTTAAGTAACTGGCTGTATTTGTGTTGGGATTTTTTTCAATTAATGGTACTAAATATTTGATGTTCAGCTAGAGTTTAATTATTAGAAAATATAATGACTGCTAAATTAGCTTTTGCAGCTTTTCAGTCAGTCGACTGACATTTCACAGCCTGTCTGGCTGAAATCACTTTCAGCTAATTGCAGATTTTCTCACTCCATTTAGTTGTTAAACCCTGGCATATGGGCTTCTGATCAGTTTTCCTATTCAAACAGAGCCTCAGAGGAAGCTAGCAGTGAAAATATTATTAAACCAAAAAAACCTGGATCAAATAAAGTTGAGACAATTTATTGCTCATGTTGGCAATGCTGGAATTGTCCTCCACTCGTCAGAAGAAGAGAGTTTGATGGAAGTGAGGAATGAGCTTCCCACACTACCTGGACAATCTGTTGGGAAGGAGCACTTCTCAGAGGCAAACAGCAGCATAGCCACATAACGACAGCTGGTTAACTCTTGGATAACCACTTGGTGGTATGCTGCTACTCTATAGCTGCTGAAATACTCCTTGGGTAGCAATTTGACATTTGGTGCTTACAATAAACTGGAGTTTATTTGGAGAGTGGTTTTTGTTTGGTTTTGTTTGGTTTGCTTTTTAAATTTAGAGAGGTTAGGGAGATTAAAATAACATGGGCATTGCTAGAAAGATCTCATATGTCAACTACTTTGTTTCTGATCAAAGGAAATCCTTGTACATCCAGCTTCTTAATTACCTGGTATTAACGTAAACTAGGCTTCAGCTGAAAAGAAATAACCTTCATATATTAACACAGTTTCCTATGAACTAATTACCAAACAGCTCTGCTGATATTGTCAGTGTACCCTGGTCCAGCAGGATTGCAAGAGCTGCAGTTAAGTTCTGTTCTGGCTGCCCCTCATAGTAACTTTTCTGTGCTTCAGAGAGCTTGTGTCTCATTGTTCTTCACTGGGAACAGCAATATTTGCTTTCTTACTTGTCTGAAATGAATTAAGTTCTGGGGTGATGTTTTCAGTCTATCAGATCTGGAAATGTATCACTCTTGAGGTGGAGAACTGCATGAAAACTTGAATGGTTTTAGTGCTGCTTTGTGTTGATGCTGTAGTTAATTAAAAAAAAAAGTTAAAAAATGAATGGGGGGGAATTGTAAAAACGAATTGTAGCAGTAGAGGCAGCTGAAACCTGACTTGAACAGTCTAATTCTTGTATTTTCTTTATTCTCTTTATATGCTTAAAGTCAGGGACTGTTACTGGACTGAATTTCATTAGTTTTTGTGAATCTTGAATAGAACTGAATCTATTTTCATGTGTTCACTATCTTATAGAGAATATGTAAATCTTGGGGAGATACTCACTTTTCATTACTTCAGAGAAAAGACTTTAAAGCAAATTGCTGTCATGATATTGAAATACTGTTGATGTCATAAATATGTCCCATCCATCAACTTCCCACCCAAGAACAAGATTTATTATGCCAGGTTTTTCTTATTGAAATCACACTTCAGTTTAAAAATGTTTAATGGAATATTTCCTGCTAGTTCAAAGTACGGAGATCTTGAGTGTGCCATCTGCTACAATATTTATATGTAAAAATGACAGTCACTAATTACACTATGCCAGTGGGGTGGGGGATGACATCAGAACTAAATTAGATGTAATAAATTTAGCAAAAGGTACACTTTCAAGATAAGAACAGCTTCAGTATAACAAACTAGAAAATGGTATGAGTAATAATAATGTTATTTTTTCTCATAAAAGGCCGGCTTTTTTAGTATTGTCTAAAAGGGATATTTTTAGCAAGCTTGATAGTACAAGGCCCTTCAAAAGACTCATTGTGGGATGTCTCCTGGGCTCTGTAGTGGTCTGTGATGGACCATTTAAGAGTGAATACTCATGTCTTTGTTATCTTCTGGCATATTTTGATACACTGTCCATATAAATCCCAAAACTGGGTTAATCATCTGAAAGTGGTTTAATCATCTGAAAGTTAATTAAGATCTCTCTAGTCATGCATGTATTGTATGTTTTCGTTAGACTTAATTTACTGCTAGAAGTAGGCCTATTAGGATAATTATTAAGATTCTGTAAGGAAAACAGAAGCAACATTTTCATACTGCAAAAGACTCATGAAATTGTCCTGCACTTGATGGTTTCACTGCTTAAACCCAGGTAAGTGTTTTGCTTGGAGAGAAGGAGAAGCATATGGTGCATATCCAGCAGCATATGTACCAGTGACATGGAGATTTTACAAATAAAAATATAGACAACTAGGAAAACGAGGTAACTCAAAGGACAGCAAGGAATGGAGAAAATCTTGTGAGAAATCCCCAGCTTTGAGGAATTGAGCAATGCCTACAATTCAAACTAATGATCTTAAATCCACAATAGGAAGACTAAAAAAATCCAACAAAGTTCCCTGATTTCAGATTTTTTATTTTTATTTTAAATTACCCTGCTTAGAAGTCTTCAGCTTAGGAAAAGAAGATGACTGAGGAGTTGTGTTGGCAGTGTTAGTGTGTGAAGAGTAAAGCAGAGGATCAGAGAAGGCAGGACTTGATCCAGATGCTGGGCTTGGTGTCCACTTCCTCTGTGTCAGCAATACAGCTCAGGAGCCTGTTGTGCCAAAACAAGGTTGCATGGTCAAAACTGAATCCCTCATTTCCCAACTTTAAAATTTCTCTCTTTGCTATATTCCTGTCCTTTCAAATAGGAACACAATCATGCAGAAGGAATGCATGGATTTCTGGGTTTTTTTTGTTAATTTATCCTTTGGAGAGCTAGTCATATTCTGATTGAGTCATCATTGTGGTTTAAACCGCAATACTACCAACATTTGCAGCACAAACCTCTCTAGAGTTTATGGATTAAATTATGCTGGTAGTATGTTGCTACCTCTTGTTGAACAGCTTTTAAAACAGTGGATGCTTATTAATGTGTAAAACAGTTGTCTCACTGATAGGGAAACCTAGGATCAGCTTGAAGTCCTGTAATTTGGAGTTTTCTAGTAGCTGCAGATGCTTTCACCTTGAACTTCTCTCATTTCTCTCCTGCTTGCTTCTTTCCACCCTGGGCATACAGGCCCTTTTCTTCTTTCGCTGCTTGGTCCCCTCTGCCACCTTCAACCACTTGCTTTTGATCTGTTCCTGTGGTTCTTGCTTTCCTGAACACTCTGTGCTCAAATACATTTTTTTCCAGCTCATCAACAAAGTGAGTTGTAAGAGCACAGGAGAGAGTGTCCTTGCTTCTGCTTCAATAACAAAAGCTTATGCCTGGGGTCAGAGAATTCGCTAAAACCACATTTCAAGTCTATGTCCCAAAGAAAGCGATGCTAGAGATTCTTAACAAGAGCTCTTGAGAAGCCTGTAATTTTCCATAATCTCAGTTTGAAAAATAACTGAACTGTTTTGATTAAAACTTCCTACTAAGAAATTCAGCCGGAGGCAGGCATTCTGTGCAGGAGCTCTCTAACTCTGCTGCTGACATCTGGCGAACAGTGAAAACCTGGAAATAGGCTCCCAGGATAGGAAGTATCATACAATAGCAGTTCTATCTGCCAGCTTCACTTCTCTTGCCTACGGTAAAAAGTATTGTTTCAGCTACGCTGGCAGGTGCAATCAGGTGGAGAAAACTTCTTTGGGGTAAAGGATACTCATGTGAGAACTCCTCTGGCCATTGCTGCTCGTATTGAAATGTCTCAGAGCAGCATTAATCAGAGAGCGCTTAACTCCAAGAAGTGCTAGAAAGTCTGCAGTCCTGCATGAGCAAAAATTGTTCTGTGGGTTACTATTTACAAAAAGTTGAGACAAAAGGAGGCATTTCTAGGCACCCGATTTAGACAGCTTTGAAATCTAATCTGGCTTAACCTGAACTCTCAGAACTATTAATTCGAGCCTAACTGTGCCATATAATTATGCTGGCTATTCCCTGTGGTGCAACATTGTCTGCAAAAGGCACTGATCACGTGAGTATAGCACCTTCTAGCAATTATGACCCGTATTGAAAATTATTGAGGCTTAACTAATTATCTAACGAAAATTCAAAAGAAGAAAGCTCCTCCTCCAACTCTACATTCCCTTCCTTCCTGGTGAAATTACGGGTGCTTGAATCAGTGGAGTTTTTCTACTGATTTCTTCAAATCCAGAGAACAATCATGAATATTTATTGTCATCTTCTGCTTTTCATTTGTCTGATAAATTATATTTTGCAGTAATTCTTGGATAAGGTGATGAAAACTTTGGTTTCCATTTCCTTACCAAACCATGGAAAGTTTTTCTGTGTAAGTATTACAAATCTCAATATCTGTGGGGTACATGTTGATGACTTTTTTTGAATTTTACAGCAGGTGACAAAACTTAAGGGTAGCTTTTTTGTTCTCCTGATTCCATGTAAAGTGAAAGTCAGGTGGTATTTCTACTCAATGTCTTGAATATTAGAGTCTAACATATGTGTGTTTTTCTTTTCTACACTTGTGTGTGTGAAACAAATGTGATTTAGAAATGATGGTGGATAAAAAAATTGCTCTGGAGATTTTTCTTGCAAAGAAAATTGGGATAATTTTATTTGAATTATCTTGGTTTATCACAGGCAGTGGGTATACAGCACACTAATTATACATCAAATGTTCCTCCTCTTGTTTCAGCAAAAAATAAGGTCTTATGTCATCTTTAAACACTCAGCATTAGTGTTCAAGAGAAAAACAGAAGATATTTTTTCCATAAATAATTGAAAATTAAATTATTACTTTCATTTGCCTGGTCACAACTCCTTTACACTCGGGTATCTGTACAGATATGAAGATTTAAATCTTTAGAGCAGACTACTGACCATAAGCAATTTTCGACCACATGTTCAGTTACATTTTTTACAATCTGAATCTGTATCAAAGAGTTAGGGAAAACAGTTACACTGTTGTGATGTTGAAGTTTGAATAACAAGTAACTGAAAGAAATAATTTCTCAATTTATTACTGATACAGAAGCAGAATTCTATGTACTCTCAATTATTAGTAACTTTAAAAAAATACCCTTTTCTGAGTACTTTTAATGGAAAAAAAGAAGGAAAATCAGAGAAATAAAGTTGATTTTTACCTGACTAAAATACGATTTTCCTCTCCTGAAAGGTTTTAAACACCTAACACAGTGATGTGTGATGATAGAAGCTATTATTCTCTTGTGAAAGAAAACAAAGCCACATTCCCTACAGATACACACAGGCACTAATCAACTCCAAAGCAGTTGATTCTTGACTGGTCTGAAACATTTTTCATTTGTTCCTGTGCCCCAGAAGGATCGTCAGTGCCATGAGCCACACTGAGCGATTTTGGGTAATGCACACAGCTCTCATTGCATTAATTTTTTTTTCTCCAATTAGTTTTTGTATAATCCACTGGTATTGCCCTGAATTGAGGCCTTTTATCTGTTTCACCTATACATGCTGCACTGCATACTGCAGAGACAGATATGCTGCAGCACTAGAGATTTCTAATCCAGTCCCTAGCATCTTGGCTAATTTGAAATAGAAAATTGGCATGCAGTAATAGACTTTAGTTATAATAGAATTTAAAATTAGTTTAACAAAGTTAATTTAGATTAAGAGATACCCATTCAGAGCTTTTAGTGTTTAGAAAACTTTATACAAACTACTCTGCCACAGTGGTTTCTGCTCAATGTCAGGCTTCCCACAGGTGCAGGGATGAGCAGGAGGGTGTCAAACTCCTCTGTGGAGCCAGCACCCCTCCAGCACACAGGCAGGGTGATGGGGCAGTGGCTGCAAAGGCCAGGGCCTGGCTGCAGAGGCCTCACGAGGCCTGGCTGCCTGCAGGCCCTGCCTCTGTGAAGCTGGGAACCCATGGCTTCCTCACTCTGGCCTCAGGAGGAAACATGGCAGGTTTCTGCGCTGGGTGGCTCAGGGGAAAGGCAGCGTATTCCTCCACCTCCAAGGATGGGCTGATGGTGTCCGGGGCATCATGGAAAAGAGCTTTTCTTTTAAAAGATGGATCAAGCTATGTGTTACCTTGGGAAATATGCCTGGTGGTGCAAAGAGCTTGGTGATTTACTGCCCCGTAAAACTCCTGGTGTGCTTATTTAAGACATTTATCAGTCATGGACTGCCTGCTCAGCTTGTTACGTAAATGTTCTCTTGCCTGCTGAGAGCATCAAGGTTGATCGAGGTCATATAAGCAGTTTGATATGAGTAAAGGTGACCAGAGCTCATATGACATTTTTTGCTGGGCCCCTGCCCTTCTCTGCCCACTTCAACATGTGCCAAAACACATACTGCTTTCAAAAGGAAAATCCATTGCAGCAATGGGAACATGCAGTGTGTCTGCTGTATTACCTACATATGCTGCACTTGTTATTGACAAAGAAATCTATAGGGCATATGACTATTCAGAATTTCTTGTCTCTACGAAATTTGATTTTATAAAAAAGAACCTATAAAAAGGGATGGTGGTGATCTTTCTGCAGCACATGTGCCTTGTGCACAACAGACAAATGTAAGTTGGTGAAGGCTGAAGCGAAAGATATGGCAATTCACAGGCCTAACCATGTTAGCATTTTAAATCAACCTGTTTATTTTGCATGGAGAGTACACTTTCAAATAGCATCCTTTACACTTGTGAGCATTTTTCTATCTCCTTTCCTGTGACTAAAGTACTTTTCATGATAGAAAAACTCGCAAGAGTATTAAGTTCAACATCTTTAAAGGCTAGTAAAGCAAATTCATGGTTGCTTGGATCTGGTGCCTGTCAGGTCAGCTTCTGCACTACTGGGGGAATAGATTAGCATAGCTACAGTGACCCTAATTCTTCCAGCTCATTGGTAGCTGATTAGGTATGGTGTGTATAAAAAAAATTACCTCCTCCTTACTCCAATAAAAGATCTGAATCTGGAGTCATTAGGTCGTACTATGTACACACTTACTGTAGCTCAGAAGCACTCTCCTCTCACGTTTTCCTGACTGCACCTATACTGGCATCCCAATGCCTTGGAAGAAGATCATACCCTGCAATAGAGCTTCCCACCACTTCTCTTCCCAGCCTTGGACATATGGATCGTATATGTCCCAGCATGTGATGACACACTTTATCCAGAGTGCCAAATGGAAGACTGTAGGAACGAAATGAAACAAGAACCAAGAGGCAGAATTAATTCACACAGTTAATTGTTAAACAAAACCCAGAAATCTCCAGTGAAAAGTATGACGATGTGTTTCACAAAAGCCATAGTTTGATCTTTCAGTCTCTTAAGAAAGAGATGAAAAATGCCACTGGAAATTAGCCTGGGAAATAAAATTCACAACTTTAATGGGTACTGAAAATCATAGACTCAGTAGAAAAACTGATTGGCAGTGTTTCCTCCACACCATATCCTCTATTAAGAGCTCACTGTTCTGTAGGCTGTAATTACTGATTTCTGATCCCACAGTGCCTAAAGTATTATCACCTCTGTTTCCGCTAACATTTTCTTCTGCTCCCTTGGTACCAACTGTCCTTTTCCTTGAAAAGGACTAATTCAATTAAATTAAAATCAGAGCAATGATTCACACTCTTGGTTTAGCTTGGAGTTTTAGAACTGAAAAAGGGCTTGTGTGCTTGAGAGCCTGTATTTTTTTTCCAGCTCTAACAATCAAAGTTGCCTTTATAAATATTGTCTTGTTTATATCCTTGGAGCATCATAATATACAACAACATTGCATTACAAATACAAAGCATCACTAGTGGTTTTAAAAAATGGCGTATGCAATCCAAAATTACTGAGAACCCACTTCTCCTCTGAGTCTTATTTCTGTAGCTTTATTTTTACTTAAAAACCAGAAAGTAGCTTTTATGTGAATCTGATATGGCAAGTGGGAGGTTGCACAGGGGATAGAAGCATGTCTGACTTGTGATGAATCGACCTTAATTATTCAGACTCATGAGCGGCTTAAAAAACCCCACCATTCCTTTTCTCTTCCTCCTCCTGCCTTCCCTTGGCTTTGCTGGCTCCATTGTTTATTGGCATCTGTTACTGTCAACATCTGCCTGTGACTGGTACAGATATGTTGGGCTGCTGGATTACAAGCAGGGAGCCATAGATAGGAGGTGAAGAACAGCTCTGCTATTGTCCATTTACTTAAAATTAATTATTGTGATATAAAAGAATAAAAACTCTTCAGCAGCTTTATTGGTCAGTAATCTACAGGATAGCTTTAATCTAGAGAATATTCAGCAATTACAGTGAAAAAATAATTTCTGATTGAGATAATCTCTATTTATAAGAGCCTTGTATGAGGTTTGCCAAGTCCTTAATGGCAAAGAAATATGGTGTTAATGTAAAAATTATTGAAACTGCAAAACCAAAGTGCAGACTAGCTAAAATCCTACACTGTGTTCATCGAGCTTTTCCCTGAACTGCAGAAACCGCATTTAGATGTATCAGACGATTTTCATGCTTTTTCCATTAAAGCTCCAAGACATATTCCGTATGCGTTGGTTATTTTCTTAATTTTTACTTTGTGGGGAAAATGAATGTTAACTTGTTTAGTGCTGAGTTAAAACCTGGAGATAAAAGTCCTGCTGTGTGTCATTAAGGGATTATTTTAGTTACTGTGTGTGTGACCATAAAGCCGAGAGGCGCCATTCGTAACCCAGCCTTTATTGATCTGATGGCAACACCTGTACCAGTGAACGAAACAGAACAAGACTCACTGGCTGGAGGGCAAATATTGTGA
>NW_010194338.1:5789-21479 GCF_000695765.1 Mesitornis unicolor | reverse complement strand
TGCAGCTAAGCTTCCCAAAATGGAGGTCTTCACCCACAGTGCTTATTGGGCATTATTTCTCTGCTATCTCCACTTTGGTGCAGCCTATGAAAGGGATAGGTGGCCTAGGCCGAAACCATGTCACAGAGTGTGCACGCTCACAGGTGATCACAGGGTGACCTCAAACCCGTGTCTTGGCCTTGTTTAGCCCACAGGTGTAGGTGTAGCCCACTGTGCTCGGTGTTACACAAATGCAGAACAAAATTATGGACGTGAAGAACTTATTGCTAACATATAAACTTACAACTTATAAAAGAAGAAACAGACAGAAACAGTCCAAAACAACTATACAGGGAGACACTGAAGCAGCAGTGGACAGTAAGATTAAGTTTTAGTAGGCAGAGGGTAGGTTCATCTAAGAAACTGAGAGACCAGCAATGTGTATGATCACATCAGTATGGATAACTTTGAGCTCCTGTTACTGTGAATGAAGAGATAAAGACATTTCTTGGTCCTGTAAAGGAAACCCAAGTGACCACTGGGCTCCATGGCCTGCAATTTTATTGCATTGGACATTAAGTCTGCAAACGCTTTTGATGAATTGTTTTCTCTAAATACAGTTCTAATCAGGGCAGTCACTGGCAGATCTTTCAGAACTGTATGTACATGGAGGAGAACAAGAGAAAGTATAATGGGATTTTTAGCTTCACACTCCAAACACATTCAGAACAAGCAGTGAAAATATAGAATCATAGGAAAAGTAGGATGGAAAAGACCTCTGGAGATGTCTGTCCAACCACCTCTTCAAAGCAAAGCCAGCTTCCAAGTTAGGTCAGGTTCTCACTGCCTTCTCCAGTCAAGTTTTTAAAAACTTCAAGGGCTGATATTGCTTGACATTTTTGTACAACCTGTGCCAGTGTATGACCACTCTCATAGTAGCAGGTTTTCTTCCTAATACATAATAGGGATTTGCCTTTCTGTTCTCACTCTTTTTGTATACTGTGTCTCTGTTCTCTGACCATCCAAGTGCCCTGCTTTGTGTACACTGCAGTTTTTCAGCATCTCTCTTTTACTGAGGAGTGT
Organism: Mesitornis unicolor; assembly: GCF_000695765.1. Lineage (NCBI taxonomy): Eukaryota > Metazoa > Chordata > Aves > Mesitornithiformes > Mesitornithidae > Mesitornis > Mesitornis unicolor. The sequence goes on along the minus strand of NW_010194338.1, from coordinate 20,417 downwards.
AAAACTGGACATGGCACTCCAGATGTGGTTTCAAGAGTGATGAGCAGAAAGGACCACTCATGTCCCTTAATTTGCTGGTTGTGTGCATGCTGATTCAGTGCACTGTGTAATTACTGTAGGAATAAGTAGCTTGGATTTTCAGAGTCATTTTAATCAGGGAGTTAAAATGTAAGCTTCCTGAATAGAAGAGGTGGAAGAAGAAAATGATAAATGTAAATATTCTAGATGATTTTCTGTGTGGGGAAAATGCAGTCATGTTAGTGCATTCATATATTCTAATAATAAATGCCAGCTTTTAAATTTATTATCAGATACAGCAAAGTAGATGTCAGTGTAGTGAACAGCTACACAATACTAGATGTTATTCATTCAGACTTTGTTTAATTCTTGATACCTCTTTGAGCTGGTTGCACAGCCCACTGGAATTTAAACAGAGGGCAGGTAAGTCATTGGTTTGCAAAAATCCACTTAAATGGGTCTTTTTTTTCCTTTTTTCCTTTATTTTCCTTTTTCTTATGGGCATCACAAAAAACCAAGTCATCCAATGTAAATAGATAGTTTAAAATAGCCAAACAAATGACTTGACTAAGCTCACACAATGAAGATATCCTTATTAAAAATGGCCTAGATAATTTGGCATCTGTATTTGTTAAGAACCTAACCTAACACAAATTGTCAGGTCCAGGAAAACCAGGGTGCAATGGCTGGAACTTCAAGTGTGTAACATTTGTGTAATCCATAATCAAAATGGCAGAAACAGATCTCACCAATATCGTTTTATGCATTATGTGCTGACTTGAGCATTCCAATATGGTTCCAATTTAGGCATTGATGTTTACAAACTTTATTTCATTGATTTTAAAGCCTCCTACTCTTCAGCAAAATGTTCTTAAAATGTGAAATAATCTTCCTGGGTAAGTAATAAGTAATTTGATTTCTTGAGTCTTCTAAAGCAAACCTTGACAAAGAGAAAAATCAGTCACTGGCAGCAGATGGGACGATATGTCTAATATGCCTCTGCTTTCTCTTTTTTTTCTGTGATTAAGTTGTATGTAGACATCTTGAATACACAGTTTTCCATATAAAAAGCTGCTATTAAGGCCATGAAGAGATTTTCAGGGATTAGCAAGTGCTGTCTGGGACTTTCTGCATTACTTAATACACTGTCTCCCTATTTCAGTGCATTGACTAGTTTCTTTTGTCTCTTTCCAGAGTTTCTCCATGAAAGCCGTCAGTGCTCCTGACTTGGTAAGAACAGTCAGTTTTTTCCCATGTGATACTTATCCTACTGATTTTAAGAGAAAATAACTTTTACTGCACTTGCAGATATGCAGAATGTGTCTCAAGAGCAGTGCATTTGCTCGGTCTTGGCATCTTCATTCTTAAGAACCTTTTAAAAATGTAAATTAGAGACCAAGCCTACAGAATCAGAAATTTTAGAGCACATGCTAATTGCAGAAATCTGAGATGGCTGCTCTGAATGGTAGGCTGTCAGTCAGGCTTGCATTAATTTGAGCTCTAAGGATTTGTATCGCTAGCTTAGAGTAGCTCAAGAGGAAATGTGAATCTTTTCTCTCACAGGGACTGCAGAGCCAACTCCCAGCTCTATCCTCTTGCCCCTGAAGCACTTTTAATTATTGTGATCTTGTTGGCATAATTCAACAACTTTAAAAATGAATTCAGTGCATATCAGTTAGTCAGGAAGTGAAATAGTGTTTCTTACATTGCAAAATTATAACGTTATACAGTGATCTAAATTACCAGAAAGCTACGGGGCAATACAAGTGTTTTTAGGCTTTTTCAGATTACAATATTTCTGAATCAATAAATTCCTATAAAAACACCTTGAAATCCTGTAGTCAGTGCTTGCTTTTCAAGCTCTAGGTTTATAAATACATATATTAATATGGGCGTACTTGGGTTTGGTTTTTTTTCTGAGAAACAGTAACCCTTCAGTTAAGCCAAATTCATCATATAAGTAAATAAGTTCAGATGGTCACATTTGAAAAGGTAATTTTTGGAGTTCACTAGAAATGAAAACATGATCAGATAGAAGTGCAAACGAATTGAGAGTCATTGTCCTCTAGTCAACGCTTGCAACAGGCACAGAAGTGGATGGGTAGAGCTCATTGCTACCATCGTATTCCTGTCCTCCCAGACAACTGTTTGAAGGGCCGTTTGCCTGTCCTGCAGGTGGAGGTGGCCAGAGCGGTGGTGCTCCAGGCTTGGCTCTTGCTAAGGCAGTTCTGCATTCTCACAGGGCACTTCACAAGACAAGCTCACAGCCTTGCTCACAAGTTTTCAATGCTGACTTGTGGTCATGACTATATTGCTTTGTTATCCCGACAAACTGATTTCAGCAACTGTCTATTGACACAAGGACAAACAGGCTATTCTTACCAGTTGATGGCAGAGCCGGGTGTTGTGCAGCTGTTTTGGGTGGTTTTGCTTTGCAAAGAAACGGAGGTGTGAAAATTTCTGAGAAAATTACAGTAGTGGCCAACAGCTGGGAAAATTCCTGGCCTGATTCAGGGCAGACCACAGACTGCCAAACTGCTCTCAGCATCCTTGCCCTGGTCTTTTAGGAATTACATAACTAGGAACAAGATAAATCAGTCTGAGTTAAATAATGCAGGGAAAAGCTCAAGCTGAGAAGCAGGTTTGGGGTTCTGTTCTCTGGCTCCCTAGGATTATAATAAACCTTTCTACTAAATTTCCTTCTTAACCTTGCCACAAAGAGCACAGTGGTTGGTAGCACAACAGACGTCATGTGTTTGGAATGATGACATAAACAAGCTCTGGGAAACAACAGTACAAAATGTCTACTGATGGAGGGAAGAAGGGGAGGCTTCTCGCATTTTGCAGATGTACAAAATAGTTTCACTGTCTTGTGCCAGGAGCAAATGTACCAGGAATGTCTTCACAGACTTGGGTCCTGAGACAGGAATTCTTTCCTTCTCCAGCTCAGTAACTTTGTGTAAGAGGGCAGAGTAAGGTCCTCCAAAACAAATATGGCTAAAGAATAATCCATGTAAGTTGTGCCTTTATTGTGCCTAGCCCAGCCTGAGACCTCCGAGTGTGATTTTCCTTCATCACAGCAGTGGTACATATGAGATTATGTGGCCTGGATCTGGGGAAGGTACTGTTGTGTATGGGATTATGCAATACAAGAGAGAGATGTGCAGGGGAGATATCTGTCATGCAGAGTAGGTGAAAGCAAACATAAACAGCAGCAGAGAGTATCAGAGGATCTTAAATGTTGTGAGTGTATTTATGTTTCTGCCTTGTGAGACTGTCACTGCCAGCTGAGTTGCACAGTGGGGATGAACAGAGCACATGTACTTATGTATGGTGCAGCTGCATTTGGAACGTCATCTTTAAGTCAAACTCCATCTTCTTGCATCTAGTGGGATTAGTTATGCAACCACTGCAGAGATAGCAAGAGGCACAAGACAGTAAATGCCTTCTGATGAGGATAAAAGGTGAATTGAGCTGGCAGACAGGAGCTCTTCTGGCTTGTAAGAATAGTGGAAGATAAGATCTTTTCAGCATCAGCATGAAGAATGTGTGCAGGAAAGGGAAATGGAAAGTTGGAAGAAACAGACAGCAGAAGAGAAAGAAGAATGAGACCCAAGACAAATTAGCTGGGGGTGTAAATTGGAAAGATGGACCAGTTTACATTAGCAAAAAAAATGGCACAAGAAAGATGAAGCAGGATGGAAGAAATCTATTTTGGACTGGGCCAAGAAATGAGTAAGAAATTAGAAATAAGATTTAACACAGCTTGCATGTTGGTCTGTGTATGTGAGTATCTGGGCAATGAACTCTTCCAGAATCTCATACACAGCAATAAATACTGTCACACCTACAGGTTTCCTATCTTTTTGTGTGTAATATTGCATTAGTCGTGAGTTAGGCAATGGGACTGGCACTTACAGCATATCTCACACAATCCTCTCTCCAGCGAGAGAACCGTGGCAGTAGAAGGTTTAGTAAAGATTTTTGTAATAAAACATTATTGGGTTGTATAGAACAGGGCAAGGCTAAAGAGATTCTCTGTTTTTTTTGAGTTTGTGATGCCCTGAATTCTTTTGGGAAGTTTATCCTCCCATTCTTGGACTAGAGACCTGAAAGTTGTGCTTTCTACATGAATATTTTTTTGTATAAAATTGCTGTATATTAAAGGACTAAAAGCCAGGCTTGTTCCTTCTGATGACTAGTCACAGCTGGCATTCTTGGTACTCCAGGGTTTACTGGCACTTCATTTCCAGCAAACTGATGCCACTCCAGGGATGGGCAATAACCTACTACCAGAATAATCTACTATTGCATCCCTGTTTGGTAATCTGTAGTACTTCAGGGACTGTTGAAGTCACTCAGGTTCTCTTATTCAGCCTGTAAGCAACAAACACAATACTCTTTTGCTTATCAAACTCTAATCACTGTCAGCACAGTGAATCCACATTTGGATGTTTTCTGGTGTGTTATCCTTATCGTACTTACTCTTTAATGGATGAGATAAGCCACGCTAAAGGTATCTTGTGTAAACTTCTGATAGCTCTTTGATGATCTACAGACATCTTGATCATTAGTCCGGTACCTGCCTGCTTATCAATCAGTTAACAATATCAAGCCATTCAGCTGCACAGTTTTGATAATTCTAAAGACAAGTTTCCTGTGTTTTGGGCCTACTTCACATTACTGAAACAAACAGTTGTAAACCCCAGTTTTCTTCGTCCTTGAGCTGGGACCAAGCCACAGAGAGTCCTAAAGATGAGGAAATCAGTGTTTGGGAAGAGTGAGATTGAAGGACAGATTACAGGCTTTGGGTGCTTATGACTGATGTTAAGCACTCTGCAGAGTTTCTTAGAATGTAATTGCTGTAGCAAACTTCAGAAAGTCATGTACCTATAATTCTTGCTAGTCTGTCAAGTAGCCCAGTCCAAATCACAAAATAATATCAGTCCTTATAATACAATATAAATGTTGTTTGGTTTTAACAAACTATATACAAGTGTTTTGTTTTATTTCTTCATTAAAGGAATCTAGAACAGTTAATGTTTTTTTGGCTGAAAAATGTGTTCCCAGAGATTCTTTTCTACCAGTGGCAGTGGAAAAGAGGATGTTAGATCAAGCAGGATAAAAATATTTTCCAAAGAAGTAATAGAAATAATTTGTTCAAATAGGAGGTAAAAGTTCTGGTGATTGTAGTTCAGCTGATATAAAATAAATGTGCTTTGACATACTAATTTTCCATAGGGTCACAGTCATCTTTCTAACACATACACTGTCATTTACTGAAACTCAGTTCATCAGCTAGTGTCATTACTAACCTGAGATCATTACACCAGTTGTCTGGTTTCAGACTCGATATGTTTTTACACAGAGGTCCCCTCTTGCACATACTGTGGAGGGAAGGAATAAAGCCTTGCAGGCAAGGAACTGAACTGAGCTGGGGAGGGTGTCTGGGTTCACCTCCTGTAGATGCTGCAGGCTTCCTCTCTGGCCACAGGCAAGCTGTTCTGTCACAAAGCACAGTTCTACACCTCACAAACCCTTTTTCCCCAGTGGGATCTCTCTGTCTTTGGTGACATGGCAGCATAGCTCATAGATTTTCTTTTGCATGTGCAGAAGCAGGAGACTTTCTGCTCAGTCTGTAGAAACTCATGGCCTTGGGTTAATCCTCATTTCACCTCAGCAGTAAAGCATTCTACAAGAAAAAACCCTGACCTTTAAAGAGGTTTCAGAAAGCAGTGGGAGGAAAGCACAGAGTTGCAAAGTGACTTATTTTAGCTCATCTACCAGGTCAGCAACAGGGAGAGGAGCAAAACTCTAGTCTGTGTCACCTGCTGTTACTGATATCACTTTAACAGCCTTCCAGTTCATGCATGCCTTGTTCCCTCCCATTTGAATTGTCATATATACATTTGGTTTTTATCTAGATGACTGGTTTTATATGTTCTCCTTAAACAGAATTTTACTTTTTGCGGCTGCTCACTGGTATGCAATTGGTAGACACACAAGTAAATACAGTATAGGAGAAAAGAGCTGAGGTGGCTTTGGAGTCGCAAATCAAACTTTACAAATGTAGCAGGGTACTGGAGTAAATAAGTGTATGAAAAAGAACGATTTGGCTAGTTCAGTGTACTTAATGTACAAAAGTCCTTTGATTTCTTCCTACCTTACCACAGGCTCTTTAAGGAACAAAGCAGTCACATAATTCAGTTATAGAACTCATCATCACTGACACCGTGATGTCAGTGATGACAAACTGACATAGCTGACACAGCTACAAATTTAAATGGCTTTAGAGAGTAAACAAACTAAGAGTGAGAAGGTCCATCAAATATTACTAAATACAAAGACACTTAAATAACTTTGGCTTTGGAAGTCCCTGAACAAGGATTGCTGAAAGCTGAAGTGGTCTATGAAAAAACTATGGAAAACTTGCCTGATCTTTACTTTTTCCTAAGCCCCCAGCAGTGGTTACACTAGGAGTCTAGAGACTGGCCGGCCAGACCTTTTGTTTGAACCCTTGTGTCCATCTCTGCACTCTTATGGTGACTAGGGACTCAGGCCACTGGTCTTTTGATGGGTTGTGATTTTATGTTTGTATTCATTGAAGGTTGCTGGAGACAGAGTTTTCTCTTGCTCTGTGGATGTACAGTCTTTAATAGAATGGGATGGGCTTCTAATTGCTCCCTAGGGCTCCATATGCTAATTTCATACATATTGTAATTAATAGTTAGGCAAGAGACAGTTGAGAATGTGCACAGTAAACACAGAATCTCGTTTGACACTCTCATCCCACAGCTGGAGCTCTGCTGTTATTTGCATGGAATCCTGACAGGTATTTTCCTTTCTCTAACTCTTCCACCTTCGAGGCTCTCACTTCGAAACACACAGTTCTTCACTGCTCACAAAAGTAAGTACTGACTAGCACAAGGCCCCCTGACTGCAGGCTTCTTCCTCCAGAATTTCTCTCAGAGCATTTTTCTTCCAGCATCCTGAGGTAGGAGCCTCACACATGCCATCCAGGGAGGGTGAGCATCCTTCCTGGCACAGAACCATTCCCACGCTCTCCCAGGGGTACATCCTCCATTTATTTTTTGTGAAATCCCCCAATCCATCCCTGCTGCTTTCTTGTACAATGTGAAGCACCCTTTGTAATGAATAAGAGCTGAATTGACATCCAGAAAGAGTTTGAATCACTTGGTAGCAAAGCATCAGCAGTCAACCCCAAACCGATTTTCCCCAGTATTCTGAGTAGGCTCCAGACCAGATACTAGCATCAAGTTAAAAAATGATCACTTTTTAACATGTAGAGATTAGGTTTCCTTTGGTTCCTCAGTAATGGTTCCAGCTGCCATATTCTATCATTCACACTGACATCAATTAGGACTGTTGACAGAAAAAAAGATGTAGATTAGAACAATTGAACTATTGTTTAGATTCTGATTTTTGTTGGTTTTTGGGGCTTTTTTTGCCCTTAGTATTAATTTTTAAGTTGTTGTTTGTTGGTTTTTTTTGCAAAATTAGCATGATTTCACTTTAGTTTGCACTGTATTGGCTTTCAACACAATCTGTATTGCAAATATTTCAAGTGAAGTTGTATTTAGAAAGATACATGGTTTGAATGTTAAAGTTCATTTGAATGCCTGTCTTATTCATTAGTTCCATAAAATCTTGGGTTTTGCCAAGCATAAAGTTTGGTGAAAGTGTGGGCAGACCATGACTCAGTTGTAATTTTAAAGAATGATTCTCTTCTCTATTTAATTTGAAGCTCTATTCAGTGCTTCACTTAAGCAGAATCTAAGGCAACAAAGGTCCAGCTGAGTGGAGATATCACCCATGCCCTGCTGGAAGTGGGATGGAAAAGATCTCTGAAGCCCTCTGACAACAACCTTGAATGTCTCACCAGATAAGTCTTAAAAGGACCACCAGATAGGAAATACATTTGTAGAGCCCTGACAGTGAATTTTGTTAGTTAAAAACAATGTATCATTTAGAAACAAGGCTAGGGACTACTGCTTATAACTTTCAGAGCACTGAGTTTTTTGGATAGCTGGGGGATGATGTAATGTTAGTGAAATTGGCCAGGACAGAATGCATTCCTTGTAAATGCCGTGTTGTTGTTACTCTTTAAGAGGTGAGCCTGAAAAAGGATAGTATCTGTCTTAACATTGGGCAATCCAAGGATAAAAAGGAAAAAATCAAAAGCATTTGGGCATCTCAAGGTCAGTTGATCAGAGATTTTGTGGTCTTCCTCCTTGACTTCCTCCTTAATGATGCTGTCTTTGAGCCTGACCAAAAGTACATTCCTATTGCTAGAGGATGTCCATTTGTCTTCAGCAAGGTTTGGATCAAATACCTGTCTTGTAAATTGATAATTCATTCCAATATCAGAACCACTGGCTCTGAAATGTTCCTTGCCAAATACTTTATTAAGATTTTCTCTTATGTTTGCAGTGGCCCAAATTTGTGACATCTACCACTTTTCATCCCATCACCTTTCTTCATGTTTCCTTAATTACCATATGGAAGAAAATTCACAGCAATATTGTGTTAAAATGAGAGGAAAGTGAGATTTCCTAGAAACCTTGTCTCCTTTATGACCCTTAATGTTTATTTTACTTACAGCATAACTCCTAGCTGTTGCTGATACATATGACTACTGAACAAACTGTGCATTAATGCTGTATTACTGTGAGCCGACTGTAACCAAGCATTTTCTTTCAGACCACCAGAAGGAGCTATTGTTGAATTCAAAATCCTTTCCTTCAAAGCAGGAATTCCTTGTACAGCAGGATGAGCAGTAGGATAACGGAGCAGGCACACTGTCTTCCTTGCAAAGACCAGCCCCGAGCCACAGAGCAAATTCTCATTTAGAGTCTGCATCTTTTTTGGATCCACTGTCTTGTAGTAATCAAAACTGACTTTACAGGGTTTAAGATGCTTCAGGGAGTGATTTCAGACATCATTCCTTAAACATATACTAACAAAGACTAACCAAATCCAAAAGGATGAGAAATTCATTGATGCAGGTTTAACTATATATTTTCAAAGCACAGGGTGTGTGGAAGCTGCCATTTTCTATCAAGTCATCTGGGAGATGTTAGGCAAACAGACCTGCAAACTACTTGAGAGAGCTAATGGCAATGTCCGTAAAGATAAATGAAACCTGAAATTCTACTTACCCAAGCTGACTGGCAATCAAAACACACCAATCACTTATGTGTTTTCTGAGGTGATATGAAGATGTGCAATTATTTGTTGTTAGCCCAATACAGGTGTCTCATGATCAGATTCATAAAATGAGATATTGGGATCTATAGATAGCCTTCCCTCTATGAACGCAAATTATGTTGCTTCTGCCTGTCTTCCATTTGCACTTTCTTTCGTCTGACAGCAGCCTGAAAATCTGTGATGGTGGTTTGCGAGTGGTGCATTCTGTGTGAGTGTGTGTGTGTGTTTTTTGTGGCTTTGAATCGGTGTTTTGGATGAGACCTTAATTAAGTCTATTCATAGCAAGCTATTCATAGCTTGCTTTGCTATTATAACATTGACTGTGGAAGACAGGCATGCTGCTTGTTGGTAAGACACTATCAAGATTGTATCTTACTACATATATTTCCCAGAATAAAATCCACATCTATCTACAGAAGAAGGAGGTATTAGCACAAAACATTAGTGTCTCAGTTAACCTTTTCTGCATGCTAAAACTGATAAGAACTCTGACTCTTTCAAAAACTATGCCTACAGTTGTTGCTGTGTTGAGATGTTCTTCTGGACCTGCTCATTTCTTCAGGAATGAATAAAAGTGTGACGCATCATGGGAGAAGAGGATGCATGCTGACACAGAGGGGTTGTAGGCAGAGGAAAGGGAAGTAGAAATCGAAAGTGGTTATTTCTGAGTATGCTATAAAACAGCATTTGTCACTAAGCTTGCAGTTATGATGTCCTGTGACAATTTGCTAAGTCAATATATCTGGCATATTTAAAGAATATTTGGTTTAAACATATGTATTATGCATGTCTTTGGATTAACAGGAGGAGAAAAGGTGTCTGAGGAATAACTTTTCTAAATACTTTTAGGTAGTGGTTCAGGCAGACTGATCTCAGCAGCGGCTTTTGTTAATGTTGAGTCTCTTAATATATAGTGCATTTGCTCTCAAGAGACTCTGCTCATACTCAGGCATAAGTTTGGGTCTGTACATAGAGTAAATGGAATGTTGCACTCAGAAGCTTAGAGTGCAAATGGTAACAAGACATGAAAAGTAGGTATAAATCGCAAAGTAGGAGAACACAAAGGAGAAGGAAGAAGCTGAAGGATAACGTGGAGGGGAGGAAAAGATACATAGTGTTGGCCGAACATCTAGTTTGGAGGTTTCATGTGTTGGGTTTTTTTTCTTATTCTTCTTATCATGACAATGTCCAGCAGCCCTTGTCAGAATTGAGGATCTTGTACTGGAAATTTTGCTGTGCAAGGCTGGAAATTGAAGGTGGTCTCTGTCTCAGATTTAATCTGTATGCCTAAGGCTCAAGATAAGATAGCTGGAAAGTGATTACAGAGAGTAGGTTCTATAGGCAATGAGTTACATGTCAAAGACACTTTCTAAATTCAATAGTTCCAGAATAAAATATATTTGTTATTTTATTATGATTCAATTTATGAAGTGAGACTACTCCCAGAGGTACTTTGTGCATAATATTATATAAATATAAATACTTTTTGTTTGTAGCAATATCTCACAAATATTTCTTTTTAAAAAACAAGCCCTGTGCACTTTTTCTTGGGATGTGGGAACTTGTTACAACATTACACCTGTAATGACCATAAACCCTGATTGTTGGCATTTTCTGGAGTCACGAGACTGATGCTTTGATTAAAAATAGAAGCAATCACCAATCTGGCCTCAGCAGCACAGGGGACACTAAGACCATAGGCATTAAGGTACAGCCATATGCAATAAGTTTGGGACTTTCATTAGCATGGTGCATAGCTTCTTCTGGGCCACAAGAATTAGATTACTAGAAAAAATGAATTCTTACAGAGTCAAGTTGTCAATGTACTACTCCCCTTGGTGAGCTATTGCATGTCTAGTCTGTTCAATGTCAGTGCAACTTTTGTATGAGTAGGTATTCATTAGCAAGACTAAAGGGTTTTCAGTCTGGCCTCTTTCCAACATTGCAAATGTGTTGCTCATGGTACAGTTGCTGATTAGTAGAATGAAACATGCTCAGGACATTTTGACAGCTTCCTCATTTGGTAGCAAACATCTGCCTGGAGTCACACACCAGACTCACAGAGCAAGTAAGAGAAAGTCAATGCATCTTTCAACTCGGTCTTAACACTCAACAGAAGTTTTCAAGGGACTTATTAATCTCAAGTCACACCAGCTTTCTGCAGTGTCAGTCCACAGGCTCCCTCTCTTTAGCTAGCGGTGAGAAAGAAGCAGTTTCAGAGAGCATTTGGTCCCACCTCTCTCTCTCCATTGGAAGGTGAGGAAATCAGATGACTAATGAACTATAGGCCTATTTTTGAAAGTTAAATATAGATGAGAGACAAGTTACCCAAACTAAGTCTGTTCTTTGCATGCTGGTACGTGATGGCATCACTCAGAGCTGACTGCCTCTGCTGTGTTCATGCGGGAAGTGTCTCCCATGTGCAGCATCTCCTGCATCATATAACACAATCCATGCATCCAGTCAACCACTGCTAATGGTGGCTATTACACTACCTGATTTCCTTTTTTTTATTTCTTCTTTTGAATTTTCCTTTCTATGAGGGTAAATCTACCTCAGTCAGTAACAGATGGGAAAAGTACTCTAAAGAGACTGAGGACCGTGAAATAGTATTTGTCCTGTCCTGTCCGGTCCTGTTCTGTCCTGTCTTGTCCCTCTGACCCCTGTGACCTAGTCTCCAGATTTGGCCATCTGTGAATCTTGTTATCTAGTACTGTGGGGAGCAGAGCGGGTGACTGAGCTCTTGGCACAGCCAGTGTGTTGCCCTGGTGGGTAGTGTGGGATGAAAAAAGCACAATACCCGCCTTTTCTGTCTGAGACTTGTTTATCTGCATGACATCCGGGCTGCTCTGGAAGAGCTCTCCTCTTGGTCATCACTGGCAACCAAAAACAAATCAAATCAAGGCAAAGTTAGAGAAATTCTCCTATACAAAGAGCTGCTCTAAAACAAAGCTGTGTTTTTGCGATGCATTGTCCTGGCTCTGTGCGAGTCCTGTGAAGAGACAAAGGCGAGCGGGGAGGAAATCTCAGCTGCTTAGTAAATGCCCTAATTTGATTTATTTACTGCTCCCTTCCCCCACCCAAACTGTTCTGCTAACCTGTTAGTCCCAACTCAGACAAGTAAGACCAGCTAATCTGATTAGTTCTGACACACAGGAGCAAGGCTGCTGGGAAAAGCTGGACCCTTACAGCTGTTTCAGGCTTCAGCTTCGATCATAACATTATGGGTTTGCTGAATGTATAGCGCAGTGTGACAGGAGCCCGGCAGCATGTACACAAGTGAGCAGTGTGACTGTCACTGAAGATTTCTACCCTGGGTCTAAGGCCACTGGAATACAAACCATGTTTCGTGTCACCTTCAATGTAGTGACAGAGAAAGTTACCTTCACCTTGGCAGCCTGCCCCTCCGTCACGTGGAAGGTAAGCTCAGATACGCATCATGTGAAAGGTTGATGGCACAGGAAAGTGAGTATCTAAACTGTTTTCCCAACCATAGGCTATGTTTACAAAATTTTAAGGGGAGTAATACTGTTTTAAGGGAACTGCTCTGCTAAGTGGCATATGCACAACTCAGAGTTAGACAGACTAAATGGATCTGGTTCTAGTGAACAGCTTATTCATTGACTTTTACAACTTTTACCATTTGACATTTAAAAATAGCCACATGCATAGTAATTTTCCTCATTCTGGTCTGGAAATGCCACTGAATTTATATTAACAGCAAATCCAGAGAGGTATATGAACACAACCCTCTCATGTGTGTAAGGAAGGGACACTGTTTGGAGAAAGCTTTCAGGCTTCCTAGATATTTTCGGGATTGCAAGGGTTTGTGAACTGTAGAAAGGTAAGATAAATGAGAAAAATTTACATCCCTATGATAAAGGACTTGAAGCAACCTGGCATGGAGTTGTGATAAAATTTGGAAGAAGACAAAGATTCTCCTTTTCTCATTCAGAGATTCAGTTCAGTTCTTCATTTCCTTGAAGAGACAAATATTCCCATTTCACCTTGAAGAGAGCAGCATTGTCAGGATAAGATGGGACCAGGTTCATTGCCTCTCCTTTCTCTGTTAGTGAGCGTGTGCTTTCACTATAGTGCAGTTTGAAAAGACAGCCTCTGTCTCCTGAAGTGCTGCTTTAAAAACTTAATTTTAGAGTTTATTACTTACAAAGCAGTTACTGTATGAACCTTTCCTCTGTTATTATGCTTTTCAGATGTGAGACAATTATGAATAACTAGATGCAGTGGTAGAGCAGAGTAACTGCTCTTGCTTCTGCTGTGCATGATTCATTATGCAGCATAAGGAGTTGTCATATATCTTTGCTGTATCTCTTTCTCAGTCTGAAACCTGTCTTTTCTCTTGACTTGTGAGGCAGACACTGCCCAGAAGCTGTTATTAGAAGGTCTTTAAAGGGTCTGGTACAGTGTGGCCCTAGCACAGGTCTGCTATTTGTAGCATTGTAAGCTACATTTAAAAGGTCTGCTGAGGCAAAGAGTGTTTGGAATAAAATTCACATGAAATGAATTTTACTGGACACCATCTCTGTGTGAGAGTTTAGGGTGGTATTGCTTCAGTTTCCCTATTTATTAGGAAAACTAACATCCCCAAACATCCATATTCACTAAATTACAATGAAAAGATCATTTCAACACAACATAAAATGGCCTTACCTATGCTTGCTAAGGATATTTCTGCCTTCATATCAGCCATTAGGCTGCAAGGCTCTTAGAACAGAAGGTTGAAATGGAAAAGGATACTGGGTCTTCCCATGCTGCGGTGTTCCTACCTGATCCTGGCTCATGGGCTCTGCATACAGCAAACATGGATGTGAATATAAACCTAGCTGGGTGCTGTGTTTCAGTGCTCATATATTACATTGCTGAGAGCTGTTAGATGTAAGTGCATTGTAGAAAAATCCTCTGGAACAAACTGGCAAGTACTAAAAAGTGCATCTTGGCACACTTTTCCAGTTCTTTGGCTCTTCTATTATATGCATAGTTTAAATTATTTGATATGTGCAATGTGCAAACATGAACAAATGCTTTAAAGTAAAAGCTATGGTACAGTAGAACTTCCTGAAATGTTCATCATTTAGTGATGAATTAAGTAAAAATATGTGAGAAAGTGGGCACAGTTACATGGAAAAACAAGATAGGATGTCAAGCCAGCAGAAGAGATAGCTTTGGAGTAGACCTTATGAAAGTAATGCTGTTAATTTAAGCAAAGCTTTGTGGAGGAAGGTAATATTTTTATATTATTTTTTATATTTCTATTAATTTTTTATATATACCAAGTCTTAGAGTTGGAAAGATCTGACAAGGTTTCAGGCACACAAGCCTTCCATTTTGACAGTAGGGGGCTAATGAAAGACACTTTCCCTA